>NC_064865.1:10409274-10569274 GCF_024139225.1 Suncus etruscus
TTTGTTTTGTTTTTTTTTAGGGCCACATCCGACAGCAATTAGGTTACTCCTGGCTGTGCACTCAGAAGTCACTCCTGGCAGGCTCAGAGGACCATATAGAATGCCAGAAATCACACTTGGGATCCATCTGGGGTCAGCTGTCTGCAAAGCAAAAGCCCCACCACTGTGCTACCACTCCACTCCCCTTTTTCCCTTCTGTTAAATTTGAATTTTTTGTTTGATTTATGGCCTTTTTAAAAAAATGTTTTTGTCCCTAAACCAGGAGTGGCTTTTTTTTTTTTTGGACCTGTTCATGCTTCAGGTTGTCAAGAATGTCTCCTGACCAAAATGATCCTCTACTCCCTGTATTCCTAATTTAGTGTACTTACTACAATTGTAATGATCTATTAATATGTTCGTGTCATCCATTGATGTGTGCTACCTGCCCCCCTAAAACTTCTGATATTATTGTTTGTTTAATTTTGGGTCTCGTTTGTCTTGTTTTGGAGCCACATCCAGCTGTGCTCCAGGCTTACTCCTGACTCTGTGCTCAGGGATTACTTCTAGTGTTACTCAGAAAATCATATGTGGTACCATGTACAAGGAAAAAGTCTTCCCTACTGTACTACTTGCTTGGTTCTGAGTTCTGATGAGAAAAGAATTTTCACAACTATATTATCTGAGCCATATACAGTATCAGACAACTAGCAAGCATTCAGTTAAGTCTTTTAGGAGTGGGACAGAGTCTGCCCGGAGATGCTTATGAGGTCCACAAGGCTCTTACTGACAACTTTAAACTAAGAAATTCATGTTTCTATGAAAGGTGCTGAGGATGTGGCACTGCTTGGGCCTTGTAGTACTAGGAATTAACCAGCCAGTTCAGTGGTGTTTGTGGCCTTCCAGGGTTGTACTTGATGCTCAAGGCACCATGAGGTGCTGAAATGCAATGGAATGTAACCATGATCAACCACATGCAAGGCAAACACCTTAACACTTGTACTATCTCTCCACACACAGACCCTCTAGAAATTCTTTTTTTTTTCTTTTTTTTTTCTTGGGGGGGGGGGAGTCACACCCGGCAGTGCTCAGGGGTCTCTCCTGGCTCTACACTCAGAAATTGCTCCTGGCAAGCTCGGGGGACCACATGGGATGCTGGGATTCGAACCACTGCATCCTTCTGCATGCAAGGCGAACACTCGACCTGCAGGCTATCTCCCCAACCCCTCAATAAATTCTTAGCAAATTTTAGTAGTTTTTTTAACTGTATTGATTGACTGATTATTCATTAATTAATTATTAGTAATTGATTATTGTTATTATCAATTGATTGGTTTCTGGGCCACACCCTGTGTTTACTTTTGGCTCTGCACTCAGAACTCATCCTTGGCATGCTGGGGGACCATATGGGGTGCCGGGAATCAAACCAGGTTCCTCCCAGGTCAGCTGCACACAAGGCAAATGCCCTACCGCAGTGCTCTCTCTCAACCCTAATTAGTAGTTCCTAAGTCCCACAGCTCTACCCATCTCTTCCCATCTCAACCCCATCTCCAACTTTGCTTCTCCTTAGTTTGAGTATGCTTGTGTGCTTGATTATTCTTGTATGCTTTTACACCATAGAAGATGGCAAAGCTGAAGGTATGACATTCCCATTATTAGGTTACAAAAGTTGTGTATTCCATTTTTTATGATGTTATCTTCTTTGCTTATATGTTTTTATGATGCACTATGTTGAAAAAGCCCATGAATCAAGAAATTGGGTGCAGCTTAGGAGGAGGTGGAGATTCAGGTTTAATAACTGCAAGGAGCCATATCCTGCCTTATGAGGTTGGAGCAGGTACCCTTGAGGTTAGTCTTAAAATGAGTCCCAGCCCTGATCAGTGCTGCAGCCATGTAGTGTTCCTGAATCATAGGACTCAACTCAGCCATGCCCAGTCTCCTGACCCACAGGCATTCCAAAAGTATGAATGTGCATAGTTTTATGATACTGAGTCTTAAGAGTTATTTGTTAAATGGCAATAAATAACAAATAAATAGACAACTGAATTAAACAGAAAATAAACTGGAGGTTTCAACAAATTAAAAAACACTGTAAAAAGTTTTATATTAGGGGGTGGGGGGAGAGTCTAAGACAATTTTTGTTATTTAATTTAAGAACTTTGGTTTATAAACTATTGGTAGTTGAGTTTTAGGCATATAATGTTTCAACACCAATGCTACTACCAATGTCAACTCCATTACCAGTGTCCCTTAAATCATCATCCCCTAACCCCCAACCAACCTTTCCAAATCCAAGCTGCCGCCTTTTCAGACACATTAAAGTTCAATGGTTTTAGCTTAGATCTCATGCTATCAGTGTGTTGAGTTTGTGATTTGAATATATAGCTATATCCCTCTTTCAGCTCACCAATATAAGTGATGACCAGACCCCTGTTACTCCTTACTTCCCTTTCTCAACTCTTCCTTCTCTCCTTGATTTCTTTTATTCTCTGTCCTTTTTATTTCTAAGCTCTGGGGTCAAAATATAATTTATGTTACATTTCCAAATACAATTATTTTATGTACCACAGATAAGTGAGATCATACTATGTTTGTCTTTCTTCATCCGACTTATTTCACTCACAATTTTCCAGTTCCACCCAAAGTGCAACAAATCACATGATTTCATCATTCCTTTCTTAGTATTCATAGCTTCATAGTATTCCATTGTGTATATGTACCACATTTCAAAAGTCATTCATCTGTTGGACACTTAGGTTGATTCCATATTTGCTGTTGTGCTCACTGCAGCAATGTGTAATGGATTGCATATGTCCTTTTGAATGAATGTTTTTTGTTTTGTTTTGTTTTTTTGGCCACACCCGTTTGACGCTCAGGGGTTACTCCTGGCTATGCGCTCAGAAATCGCCCCTGGCTTGGGGGGACCATATGGGACGCCGGGGGATCGAACTGCTGTCCGACCTACGCTAGCGCTTGCAAGGCAGACACCTTACCTCTAGCGCCACCTTCCCGGCCCCTTGAATGAATGTTTTTAAGCCCTGGGAATAGATCAACAAAAGTGTAATTTCTGGGCCATCTGGTAGCTCAATTCTAAATTTACTGAGAATTCTACATATTATTTTCCATAGGGGTTGAACCAGACATCATTCCCACCAGCCATGGATGAGAGGTGTTTTTTTTTTTTACCATATTCCCACCAGCACAAATTATTCCTACTATTTTTAATATGTACTATTTCACTCGTGTGAGATATCTCACTGTTTTCTTGATTTGGATCGTCCTAGTGATAAGTGATACTAAGAACTTTTTATGTGTCTTTTGGTGATCCTCTTGTTTTCTGCTGAGAATTATCTGTTATTTCCTCTCCCCATTTATTTATAGGACTTCTAAATTTGTTTTGTTGATATTTCTATAAGATAATACCTAACTAACAGCCCTAAACAAAGGTGTTCCCCCAAATTCCTCTTTCTGGTAACCTCTTCCTTTGATATGTAAAAGTCCACCTGGATTACTAGACCTACCCCCTCCTGGTATTGGGAATTGGTTTGAATAAGAAAGAGCAGAGGGAGCACATGGCAGAGAAAGGCCTTGAAGTGAAAAGCAGACTGACTTTGATGAAATCTGTCCTGACTGGCTTGCTATTGTTCCTTCACTGCTTCCTTGCTTTATTAGACCTGTCTGCCCAAGGGGTTAGAAACACGATACATGAGGCAGTCTTATGGATTTTTATTTTACAAAGTGTTAATACTTTATCCATCCTGACAATTAAGCCCTTATCTGAAGTACTGAATGAAAATATTTTTTTTCTAAATAACTGTATTTTTTTTATCTTTCTTTTTTTATTTTTTATTTTATTTTATTTTATTTTTTATTTAAACACCTTGATTACATACATGATTGTGTTTGGGTTTCAGTCATGTAAAGAACACCACCCATCACCAGTGCAACATTCCCATCACCAATGTCCCAAGTCTCCCTCCTCCCCACCCGACCCCCGCCTGTACTCTAAACAGGCTCTCCATTTTCCCTCATACATTCTCATTATTAGGACAGTTCAAAATGTAGTTATTTCTCAAACTAAACTCATCACTCTTTGTGGTGAGCTTCCTGAGGTGAGCTGGAACTTCCAGCTCTTTTCTCCTTTGTGTCTGAAAATTATTATTACAAGAATGTCTTTCATTTTTCTTAAAACCCATAGATGAGTGAGACCATTCTGCGTTTTTCTCTCTCTCTCTCTGACTTATTTCACTCAGCATAATAGATTCCGTGTACATCCATGTATAGGAAAATTTCATGACTTCATCTCTCCTGACAGCTGCATAATATTCCATTGTGTATATGTACCACAGTTTCTTTAGCCATTCGTCTGTTGAAGGGCATCTGGGTTGTTTCCAGAGTCTTGCTATGGTAAATAGTGCTGCAATGAATATAGGTGTAAGGAAGGGGTTTTTGTATTGTATTTTTGTGTTCCTAGGGTATATTCCTAGGAGTGGTATAGCTGGATCATATGGGAGCTCGATTTCCAGTTTTTGGAGGAATCTCCATATTGCTTTCCATAAAGCAATTCACCCAATACCCATCAGATAAGGGGCTAATCTCCAAAATATACAAGGCACTGACAGAACTTTACAAGGAAAAAACATCTAATCCCATCAAAAAATGGGGAGAAGATATGAACAGACACTTTGACAAAGAAGAAATACAAATGGCCAAAAGACACATGAAAAAGTGCTCCACATCACTAATCATCAGGGAGATGCAAATTAAAACAACGATGAGATACCACCTCACACCACAGAGAATGGCACACATCACAAAGAATGAGAATAAACAGTGTTGGCGGGGATGTGGAGAGAAAGGAACTCTTATCCACTGCTGGTGGGAATGCCGTCTAGTTCAACCTTTAAATAACTGTATTTTAAATCTTAGTCCAAGGAGCTCTTTCAGAGTACCTCAGCCTCATGTGAATTTGGTTGCAAGAGAACGTGGCCTAGAAAATAGACACAATATTCTACTTTAGAATGGATTAGTGACTTTGATTGTGCCTGCAGTCCATATGTGAATTTTGTAAAGTTCATTTATTTGTTTTGGAGCCACACCTGGCAATGCTCAGCATTCAGACCTGGCTCTGAACTCAGGGCCACATCTGGCTGACATCATCTATAATGCCAGGGATCAAACTCAGATTGGCCATGTGCAAGCCAAGCACTCTGCCCTTTGTACTCAGGTTTCTGGTATAAAGTTCTTGATAGAACCATAAATACCAGCTTTATCAATATATTTTCCTACTCCTCCTCTTCCTCTACTTCTTCCTTCTCCTCCTCCTCCTTCTCCTCTTCCTCTCAGAAATAGCTCTATATGGATGCCAGGAATCAAACCTGGGTTGACCATATGTAAGGCATATGCCCTACTGCTGTGCTGTACTAATGTTTTGACTCCTGGATTGATTTTTATGCTCCAAGATGCCAAAAATTATCTACTTAAGAATAAGTACATTTGTTTTTCAATATCCAGTGTTAATGGATATTAATAAAAAAAAAAGTTTGAAGACCCCTGCTAGTCCTTTTGGCAGTTGTATTGGGTGCTTTCCTACTATATAAAAAAGATATGTACTGATAAGAGAGGAGAGGCAGGCATCCACAGTTTCACTGCACTAGCCTTACTGAAGTCTGGGAGTCTCAAATGAAAGGAAGCTTGTGGGGTGAAAAAACAGAGGTTCATAGCTTCCATTTCCACTTTCTTCCCTCTAACCCCCCTCCCCTTGCTGGCTTATCTCATCTATAAAGTGCATAAGATCAGTCTTCATTGATTTATCTTGTCTGTTCATTGATTTGAAAACATGGGTCAAGATGCCAGAACATTGTTTATGCAAATTGGCCTTGCTCACAGATGTAGAAACTAAAATAAATCAATGCTGGGCTGGCCCCGTGGTCAGCATGACCTGAATGACAGATAGGGCACTCCTCCAGGACTTCTCTTAGCCTTTTCAATGCCACGGAGTGATGCAGAACCAACCCACCCTATTAGCTATGTCTCCCAAATCCCAAATTTTTAGTTGTCTGCAATAACCAGTATGAACAATGTCAGCCCTTTTGGTATTCAAGATTCCATCTGATTCTGGGAAAAGGCCTTTGAACTTCAACAGTACAGGCTGTTTCCAGGTTAGCCTTTGTTTGTTTGTTTGTTTGTTGGGTTTTTTGTTCACACCCAGTGGCGCTCAGGAGCTATTCTTGGCTTTACACTCAGAAATTGCTCCTGGCAGGCTTGGAGGACCATATGGGATGTCAGGATTCGAACCACTGTCAGTCCTGGGTCCACTGCCTGCAAGCAAATATCCTACTGATTAGGTTATCTCTCTAGCCCCAGGTTAGCCTTTTAAACTAGAAATGCATTGTATAGTAGAAAATTAGGGAAACCCGCCCCCCTCCCCAAAGCACAAAGAACAAATAAAAATGGACTTTGTATTTTCTCGTAAGTGGACATAGAGGGGAGGCAGCAGTGATCGGCTGCACAGGGCTGAGTTCAATAGCTATTCCCAGTTTAGACCTCAGTGGATTGCTCCTGGTGGTGTTCAGGGATTCATGAAGTGCTGGGGATTCAACCTGGTCTCCTGTATGCAGAGCATGTGCTCAGTCTTCTCAGTGATCTCTCCAGTCCTTTTCTAGTAAGTTTTTTGTTTGGTTGGTTTTGGGCCATACCAGGCTGTGTTCAGGCTTATTTCTGGATCTGCAATCAGGAATTATCCTAGTGCTCTCGAGACCCTAAGATGCTGGGAATCAAATTCAGGTTGGCTACATATAAGGCAAATGCCCTACTCACTGTACTATCACTTTGGTCCCCCCCCCTTTTTTTTTTTTGGTTTTTGAGCCCATACCCGTTTGATGCTCAGGGGTTACTTTTGGCTAAGCACTCAGAAATGGCCCCTGGCTTGGGGGACCATGTGGGACACCGGGGGATCGAACCACGGTCCTTCCTTGGCTAGCACTTGCAAGGCAGACACTTTACCTCTAGAGCCACCTCACCGGCCCCACTCTGGTTCCTTTAATTATTTATTTTTATGTGGAGACTAACCCCATTTTTAGGAAAATACTTTGGAGAGAAAAAAATAACTTTTCTAGGCTATTGTTTTTGTATGTTTTGTAAGAATACCCAAGACACTTTATAAAACTTTCCTCCTTTGCTGTAGTGTCAAGTGTTCTTGATAGGGGAGGATGGGCAGTTTGTTTGTTTGTTTATTTGTTTTTGGTTTTTGGGTCACACCCGGCAGTGCTCAGGAGTTACTCCTGACTCTACGCTCAGAAATCACTCCTGGCAGGCTCGGGAAACCAAATGGAATGCTGGGATTTGAACCACTGTCCTTCTGTATGCAAGGCAAACACCCTACCTCCATCCTATCTCTCCGGCCCAAGATTGGCATTTTAAAACAACATATGCAAGGTTAAAGAGATAGTACAGTGAATAAAGTGCTTTGCCTCGCAAGGTTTGATCCTTAGTATCCCAAATGTTCCCCCAAGCTTTCTAGGAGTGATTCCTGAGAACAGAGGTAGGATTAATCCCTGAGCACTATCAAATGTGACCTAAATATTAAAAACAAAAACAAAAACAAAAAAAAAACATATAGGGGATAGAGTGATAGTACAAGGGGGAAGGTGATTGCTTTGCATGCAATCAAATTGACTGAATCCTCAACACTGTACATTGTCCCCAAGCACTGGCAGAATTGTCCCTGGGCAAAGAACCAGAAGTAAGCTCTGAGGACTGTCTAGTATGGTCCAAACCAACCATTAACCCACACAATATTATTCCATGGTGAGTATCTAAGCCCCTTCTGGATTCTCTGAAAGTTCAGAAATCTAATTTCTATGGGTATGTTTTATTGTATATCTTAGGTGGCAAGAAGTGTCATGAAGAGTTGGGGTGCTACAGGAAAGGAAAGCTGATTTTTTAAAAAATTATATTTTTATTTAAGCACCATGATTACAAACATGATTGTACTTGGGTTTTAGTCATAAAAAGAACACCCCCCTTTCACTAGTGCAACATTCCCACCACCAATGCCCCCTATTTTCCTCCCCCCACCCCTTGCCTGTATTCAAGACAGGCATTCTACTTCTCTCACTCACTACCATTGTCATGATAGTTATTAGTGTAGTTATTTCTGTAATTACACTCACCACTTTTTGTGATTAGCTTCATATCATAAACTGGTCCTTCCAGCCCTCATCTCTGTTGTCTCTAGGAATTATTGCAATAATGTCTTTTATTTTTCTTGAAACACACCGATGAATGAGACTATTCTGTGTCTATCTCTCTTTCTCTGACTTATTTCATTCAGCACAATAGTCTCCATGTCCAGCCATGTATAAGAAAATTTCATGACTACATCTCTCCTGACAGCTGCATAATATTCCATTCCACAGCTTCTTTAGCCATTCCTCTGTTGAAGGGCATCTTGGATGTTTCTAGGTTCTGGATATTTTATATATAGTACTGCAATAAATATAGGATTGAGGAAGGCATTTTTGTATTGTTTTTTTTTTTGTGTTCCTAGGGTATATCCCAAGGAGTGGTATAGCTGAATCATATGGGAGCTCAATTTCCAGTTTTTTTGAGAAATCTCCATATTGTTTTCCATAAAGACTAGACTAGAAAGCATTCTCACCAGCAGTAAACAAGAGTTCTTTTCTTTCCACATCCTGCCAGCACTGATTGTTCTTGTTCTTTGTGATATGTGCCAGTCTCTGTGGTGTGAGATGGTACCCCATTATAGTTTTGATTTGCATCTCCCTGATGATTAGTGATATGGAGCACTTTTTCATGTGCCTTTTGACTATATATTTCTTTAAATTTCTTCTTTGAGATAATATATGTTCACGTCTTCTTCCCATTTATTATTTCTCCCTTGTATATATATTAGATGTTAGTCTCTTATTTGATGGGTATTTGGTGATTAATTTCTCCCATTCTGTGAGTGGCTTTTGTATCCTAGGCATTATTTCCTTTGAGGTGCAGAAGCTTCTCAGCTTAATATATTCCCATCTGTTTATCTATGCTTCCACTTGTTTGAAAAGTGCTGTTTTCTCCTTGAAGATGCCTTTCATCTCAATGCCATGGAGTGTTTTACCTATGTGTTGTTCTATATACCTTATGGTTTCAGGTCTGATATCAAGGTTTTTAATCCATTTGGATTTGACCTTTGTGCATGGTGTTAGATGAAGGTCTGAGTTCAGTTTTTTTGCAAGTGGATGACCAGTTGTTCCAACACTATTTGTTGAAGATGCTTTCCTTGCTCCATTTTGCATTTCTTGCCCCTTTATCAAAAATTAATTGATTGTATGTCTGGGGATCATTCTCTAAATACTCAAGTCTATTCCACTGATCTGAGGGTCTGTCTTTATTCCAATACCATGCTGTTTTAATTGTAATTTAATTTAATTGTAATGCAATTTAAATTTGGGGATAGTGATGCCTCCCATATTCCTTTTCCCAAGGGTTGCTCTAGCTATTTGAGGGTGTTTATTGTTCCAAATGAATTTCAGGAGTGTTTGATCCACTTTGAAGAATGTCATGGGTATCCTTAGGGAGATTGCATTAAATCTGTACAATGCTTTGAGGAATATTGCCATTTTAATGATGTTAATCCTCCCTGTGAAAGCTGATATTTTCTTTTATTTATTTATTTTATTTATTTTTTATTTTATTTTTTTGAAAGCTGATATTTTCAAACCAAGAAATCCTCCATTAAGGAGCTTTCCCAGCAGGAGAAATGAGTTGGGAAGAGAATCTCGACCCTGTCCTCAAACCTGATGTTTGGAGCCTGCATATTTTCAAGATCCCCAAGTGCTTTCCAACAGAACCCTCAAAGTTTGGGAAAGTTCCTTCAAGATTTTCTTCAGGTGGTACTTATAGGCATGATTGTTCCTCGTTGGTGTCGCAACTGGCTCTTAAAATCCCATCTATCTGCCAGAAGATATACCTTTGCTCAAGTTGAAGCTTGGAAACTCCTGGGAATAGTAAACCTTCTCATTTTTGAAATGTCTTGAGAATAGTGTGATGTTTCCACCTGGAAGTCAAGAAACCCACTTTTCAATTGACCTCCCTCCTCCACAATTCCATTCTAGAGTTAGATCTGCACTGTTGCCAGCCCCCCAAAACTCCTTCCCATCTCTGATCACAGTCAGTCTTCATTCCCCTACCATAAAGGACAAAAGAAAGATTCACAGAAGAACTTTCCATATTGTTTGGGCTACAGATAAATAAATAGGTCAAGAAACTGCTATATACAAACACAATGGAATACACTATGCAGCAGCAAGAACAGATCGTGCAATCTGCCACAACATATGGATGGAACTAGACAATCTCATGCTGAGTGATTTCAGTCAGAAGGAAATAGGAATCTTACTATTGGTTGTCTGTTCCAGTATGACTGCTATTGTTCTTATAGAAAGTGGACTTTGGACACAGATAAGCACAGAGTGAAGGCAGATTACAGTATTTTATGGGAAGAAGGCTGCTGAAGATACAAAAGAACGAGGATTAGGTGTTCCCAATTGAGGTACCTAGAGAGTCCCAATGAATACTTGAGATCCCAGAAGCTAGAAGAGGAAGATGGAGAAGACTTTTCTCACACCTCCTTTTGGACTTTTCACCTTCAGCTCAGGAAAGTGAATAATTTCTGATCTGCTAAGTCTTTCAGGCTAGGGGACTTTGTAGCAGCCCAGAGAATAAGCCCATTGATTCAAATCAAAGGAAATGGAGAGGCTCAGAGGCAGTAGATCATTTGCCTTTCAGGTATGCCTCTAGGTATGTTCCCTGGCTGGGCATTTTTTAAAAGCAGACAGGGGCCGGAGTGGTGGCACAAGCTGTAGGGTTTTTGCCTTGCACATGCTAACCTAGGACGGACTTTGGTTCGATCCCCTGGTGTCCCATATGGTCCCCCAAGCCAGGAGTGATATCTGAGTGCATAGCCAGGAATAACACCTAAGCGTCACCGGGTATGGTCCCAAACAAAAACAAAACAAAAAGAAATATAAAATGAAAGAAGCAGACATTGTAAATCAAAGTCCCTAAAGTAATAGCTCTTTTTCTTAAGGGGAGACAGAGGACAAGAGAGAAGGAGGAAGAAAAGGAGAAGGGGGATAGAAGGAAGAGTGGGAAAATTCACACTGAAGTTGATAAAAAAAGATGCTATGAGGGTTTCCTCCTAGGTGTGCATGTGTGAAAATGTATGTGTGAGTGTGTGTGCCTCTCTATCTATCCATTTTGACAAATATGAAAACTGATCCATGAATTCACCAAAGCCTGGGATGCTCTCCTCTGTAAAAATCATACGGAGTCCAAGTGAGCATTAGATTATGTTCACTCTCTACTGAAACTGGAGAGTGGAATCTTTTCTGAGGTCATTTGTTTCTTTGTGGTTGTTGTTTGGGGCCAGACCTGGCAGTGCTCAGGGCTTACTCCTACTTCTGTATTTAAGGAAGCACTCCAGGAAATGCTTGAGGGGACAATATGGGATGCTGAGGATCAAATCCGGGTCAGACACAAGGCAAGCACCCTACCCACTGTACTATCTCTATGGCTCCTCATCCCTTTGTTCCAAAGCAGAAGTGAGAAGCAAGGAATTAAGTTTCTAAGACCCTTTCTTCAGGGAATAACAAAAGTAAGTTAGAAATTTGAGTTTTCTGATGCCTGGCCTTATGGTCAGGTTGGTCTGCCACTTCCACTCTTAGAGGTTTATTTTGGGTTGGTTTGCAGGAGAGATCCCCTGATTTGTTTGTTGGTTTGCTTTAGTTTAGATCACACCCAGCTGTGCTCATGGCTTCTGGCTCTCAGCTCAGGGGTTACTTGTAGAAGTGCTCAGAAGACCGATGGGGTACTAGAAGTTGGTCCCATGCAAGACAGGCACCTTACCTGTACTGTCCAGCCTCCCACTTCTTGACATCATTTATTTCCTTTATATTATATTTACTTAGTTTGTTTCCTTCCTTCTCTGCTATTGCTTGGAAATGTTTGGCAGAAATAGAAGAGTCAGAAATGTAGAATGATCATAGGCTCAGCTCAATGTTTCTTCTCTGCAGAGAGCACCTAAACAGTAAACTGATACATCACCCATACTGGCTGAGGACCCTTACTCCTCGAGTGACTGCCATCAACAAAGAAACCACTATCCTGATTTTCAACATCACAGATTAATTTTGCCTGGGATTGAGCTTGACATAAATGGGATTTCACAGTACTCTACTGTGTCCGCCTTCTTTTGCTTCACAATATGTATGTGAGATCTGTGTGTGTGTTGCATTGGGGTAGTTCATTTCCCCATGATTTCTATGATTAGGGTCCTTTGAGTCAAGAGGCTTACAGTGAGAGAGAGAGACAGAGAGACAGAGAGAAACATCCTGAAATCATTCTAGTTGATCTTAAAGGGATAGGGAAAGATTAAAAAAAAAAGGGGGTAATGCAACCAAATTGCTAAAACAAACAAAAGTTGGTTAATCTTTACAAATGAAATCCACTTTATTAGCCATCTGTTAAAAGCACCTTTCTCAAGTTACTTTCTCACTCCCTTCTCATTCCTACTCCCCTGGATTCCCACACTGCAGCTGTGTCACCAGGGGCTGACTGATGGATAGGATGAGGGTCAGAAGTCTGTGAGCAGAGCTCTACCTAGGTGAGCCCATCTTGACCTCAGAATGACTCTACTTGGTCTCGCATTGTCTAAGTAGCATCATTGTCCCTTTCATCAATAGTCCAGGGTATTACCTCTCTTACAGTTGCAGTTTGGGGCTCTTATTCTGAGACCAGTGAAAACTCCAGCAGCCCTATGCCAGCCCCAGACAGAATGCAGCAGGCAGAAGGGGTCCTGGTGCTCTGCCCAGGCCCTCCCTTTGCAAGCAACCTAAGAGTCACTCCCACAGCTTTCCCAGGCTCTGGTCTTCATTCCCCGGCGCAGCTTGGCTGGAAGACAGCCACTTCTTTCCTGCTCTCATCTTTTTTCCTTGCTTGGCCATAATAGGAGCTGGTATCTTCACAGTTGACCAACCTTTTTCTTGGGCCCTTCCCTTTGCTGATCCCAGGACCTAGCCACTGTATGTAATTGGGGGGAGAGGGGGGGAGCCTCAATGCAAATCCATGAGGCCAGCTGTGCTGAGCTTAAGTCCATATATGGTGAGCTAGAAGTGTAATGCAACAGGGCTGAATCACCAGCTGTCCCTCTCTCTCTTCTCAACTGTGCCCGCCCAGTCCAGTTTCCAATGACATCAGCTCTGCCCCAGAACAGAGGTTAAGGAGCCCAAGTACAGGACTTCAATCCTTTGGGATTGAGTGATTTCTTTTTCTTTGTGCTGAACTCCTTGGCTCCATGAAGCCTGTCCTTTCTGGAATGTAATAGAAAAATAGCATAATGGAAGCTTTTCCTTCAGCTCTTCTCTCCTGTGGGTGTGGGTGGAGTGGGAAGGGAGGGAGGAAAAAAGATCAGGGCTCTTAGAATTTCCTTCAGTCTCAAAATTTTTTGGGCTGCATCATTTTGAACTGGAAGCAATCACAGGGCTCCAAACTCCCAAACTCAGGAAGAATTCAGAAGTACAGAGACTATTGGAGGCATACCTATTATTTACCTCTATTATTTGTGTTTCTGTTTTTTTTTTCTTTTGTTTGAGAAGGTGGCAGATGACACACCTCATGGTACTTCTGGAATACTCCTGTGCTCTGTGCTCAGGGATCCCTCCTGACATTGTTTAGGGAACCATATGAGGTGCTGCGGTTAGAACCTGGATCAACCATATACAAGGCAGCATCCTGCCTTATATACTATTGCTCTGGCTCCTCTAATCTTTTTTGGGGGTGGAGGACACACTCAGCAGTACTCAGGGGTTATTCCTGGCTCTGTGCTCAGTAATCACTCCTGGCAGGCTTGGGTGACCATATGGGATGCCAAGAATCAAACCCTGGTCAACTACATGCAAGGCAAGCTCCCTTCCCACTCAAGCCCTCCTCTTCTCTTAATTAGCTTGTACTCTTATACAGGATGGAAAAAAATTCTCAGGCATGGAAAATATTTAAGTCTGGATCAATTCCTATTCAAAACTTATCAGTAGATAATTGTTCTGTTGATGACCCTCCCAGCACCTACTAACTGCCAAATACCAGGGGCTAGAAGGATAGTACAGGAATTCAATATAGGAAGTAGTTCAGTTACTTGCCCTTTACCTCTCAACCCTGCATAATCCTGGGCACCTCCAAGGTGTATGCTGTGAGTATTACAGGGTGGGGCTGAGACCCAATAAATGAATATACATCAATCTCTATACTGGACTATAGTAACAGCATGCTTGAGCAGCTAATTGTTAAATCTTCAAAAATCTTCAAATTTGGAGAGAGAGTCCCAAAGTTTGAGTGCAGGCTTAAAATACTTGACGCCTGGTTCAATTCCCACCATCACATAGTTTCCATAGCACAACTTTGAGCAATCCCTGAGCACCTCCGAGTATGATTATCCAAATAAATGTACAATCTGATGGTTAAACACAAATCAATTGTTATATATTTTCTTACTTAAAATTAAGATGGAGGGGCTGGAGAAATAGCATGAAGGTAAGGTGTTTGCCTTGCATGCAGAAGGTTGGTGGTTCAAATCCCGATATCCCATATGGTCCCCCCAGCCTGCCAGGAGCGATTTCTGAGCATAGAGCCAGAAGTAACCCCTGAGTGCTGCTGGGTGTGACCCCAAAACAAAACAAAATTAAGATGGAATACATGAAAGGTGACAAATACTCAGAATTCTTTCACTCCTAAATTGTTTCAGCACTTTCTAGTAGTTCTACTATTGGTATGTTCCTTCTCATTTATTGTAACTTTTTGGTAAAAATGGCAGGTAAAAAGGAGCTTTTGTATTCTCTTCCCATCTTCTTAAAAACTTTAGTGTCATTTTTTTAAATTTTATTTTATTGAAACCATTGGGATCTACAAAGTCCTTCATAGTTGAATTCCAGATATTCAGTGAGTCAGGGCCATTTCACCACTAGTGTTGATTTCCCTCTACCAATGATCCCAGAGTGCAACCTATACCATTACCCTTTGACCCCTGGCCTGCCGTATAATAGGCACATTTAAGTTTAGATTGCTAAAGTTTAGGTTTCTTGATTCTATTGTCACTGACTTTGGCTTGGACATTTTTTTTCCACATTTTTTCCATTAATGCTTCTGAGTTTATTTGGCCCTTGGCCCCCAGCCTTTCTTTTTCCTTTCTTCATAGTTGAAATATGTAGTAAAAAAAATTAATCCAGGTCTGGAGAGATAGCATGGAGGTAGAGTGTTTGCCTTGCACGTAGAAGGACGGCGGTTCGAATCCCAGCATCCCATATGGTCCACTGAACCTGCCAGGAGCAATTTCTGAGCATAGAGCCAGGAGGAACCCCTGAGTGCTGCCGGATATGACCCAAAAACCAAAAACTAAAAAAAAAAAAAAGAAAGAAAAGAAAGAAAGAAACAATCTAATTTGTGTACAAAGGGTCTATGTTAAAGGCAGGAGCGCCAATTTAAAATATAAGAAAAATAAAAGAAAACAAAAGAAAAAAAGGTGTGCATGTGAGAGAGAGGGTTTTTTTTTTTTTTTTGAGGGTGTGTTACATAGGCAAATCAAAAGTTGGTGAAAATAGAAATTAAAAACCTTTGGCTTAGGGGCCGGAGAGATAGCATGGAGGTCGGGCGTTTGCCTTTCATGCAGAAGGATGGTGGTTCGAAATGCAGCATCCCATATGATCCCCGAGTCTGCTAGGAGCGATTTCTGAGCAGAGAGCCAGGAGTAACCCCTGAGCACTGCCGGGTGTGGGTGTACCTATTTAAGACCCTAGACCCACCCACTTCTGGGAGGGGTCTTGGGAACCGGATAGTAGGTGTAACCTTACCTGCTAGACCCTCCCGTTCCTGGGAGGGGTCTGGGAAATGTTAGATAAGGCTGGGACCAAGGAAATTCTGCCCCTTTTGGCCTTTTGGCTTTTGGCTTTTGGCCCTTTTGGCTCTTTGCCCTTTCTGCGCTGCTGTGCGCTCTGGCTTCTGGGTTTCTGTGTTCTGGTCTTTGACCAGCATGGAGCCCAAAGGGAAGATGGCTAACAGGAAATAAGATGCAGGGCTAGCAAAATATGGCTGTGCTTGAAAGGTTATGAATAGGCCACACACATGTGGTGGCTAGGGCTTGAATAAAGTTGCTTCCTGACGCCTGTGAGTGAGTTTTGATTACGCCGATTACCTGGGCCTGGAATCCGCCAGCTGGATGGGGATGAAGCCACGTGGCTGGGGCCTAAGCACAAAGGCCTCCATCCACCGCCATCCAGCACCATCGTTATTTATTTAATACAACATCTGGCGCTCCGAACTTTGACCTGAATCCTGGACCCAACAAAACAGCAACCATGGTAAAATTTCTGCTTTTCAGTTTCATTTTGGCTCTTTTCGGGTGCACTGAGCCCAAAACCCTGGGCCACGTGCAACAATGTTCAAAAATGGCCGTGACCCCTTCTAGGGGAAGAAGGGCAATTAAAACAAGAGAGGTGAAAGCTTGCATCACCTCCAGCCCAGGCCCAGGACCAGAACTGAAACTTTGTTACAAAAAACAAAAACCTCGGCCTGTAGAAAAATTAATTAAAAGCTTAAATTGGAAACGGAGGAGAAAAAAGACTGTATTTAAAGTGGACTGATTTTCTGATAACAACCTTCAGCTTGAATTTGGATTTCGGCTTTAGAAATTTCGGACTGAACTTTTAGTTTAAATAACTTTGAACTTTGAACATCCAAAAGCCCTCTGCAAAAGCTGTGGCCAAAAACTGGCTTGCTAAGTGCTGCCCTGAGGGGAAAAGCGGCAAAAGGTTATCAGCCCAGAAGCAAAAACGCCTCAGCTCAGCTTTGCTCCGTGGCAAGCCTGAAAACCTGCAACCTCATGGTCTACAGAACCGTCTACGGGGCCTGAAACTATGAAAGAAAGCCACGTGGTGAGATCAGCGTGGAACAAACCAACATCTGAACTTTAAAAGTTTACAGAAGCCACGTGGTGAAATCAGCGTGGGACAAACCAGCATCTAAACTCTAAAAATTTACAAAAGCCACATGGTGAAATCAACGTGGTGAGATCAGCGTGAAACAAATTAATCATTTAAACTATGATTTTAGGTGTAGGAACTTAGCAGGTAATTTTATAGTTTACTCATAGTTGGTTATGGAATAACTTTTAGTTAGTTAGTGGTTAAAAAATAAAAATAAAAGGGAGGTAATACAGTTTAACATCTAATTTCTAACCACCTGCATCTTTGTCTTAGTCATTTTCTTTATGATTTAAATGTGTTTTGTTGTCTTTCAAAGTTAATATTTTCAATTGCAAAATGTTTTACTGTGTATTTTAATGTACTTAGCCTGTTTTTAAAATGTATGTTATGCATGTATGCTGAAGTACTTGTGTATAGGAAAGGTATAGGAATAATAAAGTTCCCCCAATATAGTTTAAAAGTATAGGAACATGAAAGTTCCAAAATAGTGCTTGGTAAAAAAGCATTAATAGAGTTTTAGGTTACAGGTGTAAAGTATATTTTGCAAAAATATGTTTTTAAAAAGGGCTGGTATATTAATTTTCACTCTATTACGTTGGTGCATAAAAATATTAAGAAAAGGAGGAAATGTGGGTGTACCTATTTAAGACCCTAGACCCACCCACTTCTGGGAGGGGTCTTGGGAACCGGATAGTAGGTGTAACCTTACCTGCTAGACCCTCCCATTCCTGGGTGGGGTCTGGGAAATGTTAGATAAGGCTGGGACCAAGGAAATTCTGCCCCTTTTGGCCTTTTGGCTTTTGCCTTTTGGCCCTGCTGGGCTCTCTGAGGGAGATGGCTGAAAGAGGATAAGACGCAGGGCTGTATGCTTAAAGGTTATGATATAGGCCACATATGTGGTGGATAGGGCATGAATAAAGATGATTCTTCCTGACGCCTGACTGAGTGAGTGATTTCACCTGGGCCTGGGACTCGCCGACTGCATGAAGGTTGCAGAGCCACGTGGACTGGAATGGCACGGAGAGAAATCCACCGCCATCCAGCCCCATCGTTAATTAATTAATTCAACAGCCGGGTGTGACCCAAAAACAAACAAACAAAAACAAGAAAACAAAACAAAACATAGAAAACCTTTGGCCTAAAAACAGAGAGACCATACCCATGAAGCAGCCTGCCATAAGACCAACAAGAGGCTCCAGGCATATTAAGTTGTCTAACCCCAAAGTCTTTATTTGTGGTCCCACAAAACTTCAATGATGTCAAGACTATGGACAATTGGCCACACTCTCCTCCCTGCCACTTGCTAATCTGCTACCTGACTCAGCAGCAGAAACTTTGCAAATGTGACTTTTGTGGAGGACCTGGCAATAGGGAGTCTCTCTCAGTGTTTCTGGGACCCAGTCTAAATCACACAGCCTAGCTGGGAGATAGAGATGCCAGACGAGGAGGCCGTGTCCCTGGCTCTGAGGATGTGTGAAGTCTAGACTGAGGCTACAAGATGAGGATACAGATGCTAACTGTTGATTCTTCTCTACTGGATATTTTATCTGTGTGCTTCCCTGTTACTTCATCAGACACAACATCCTTTCTGTACTCTTAGAGAGATGGTGAGGAAATAGGGGCCTTAGACCAACAGCTACAAGGAACTAAATTCTACCAATAGCTTAAATAGCAAGGAATCCTGTTCTTTCCTAGAACCTCTTAAAGGACAATAATTCTGCAGACAATGAGACCTGGAGCCTACTTCTGACTGACATACTCAACACATAGTGTCTTTGCATTCCTGTAAGAAAAAGTTAAAATGATGCCTTCCAGCAGCAACAGTTAGTAAACACACATGCTAATCTCTAAATTGGCCTGTGCAGGGAAGACTGAGTGAGATGACTGTGCCTGGTTTGTTCTAGTTTGGGGGGCAGGTGTCTCCTCAAATGGGGCACAGGCAGGCTCTCTGAACATACTGGCAAGTGCCCATCCAACAAAAAGTGAGGGAAATAACAAAAGAAATTGGAGCCAGCAGGTAAGGATTATGCAGCCAGACTGGTGGTCACTGGAACTCTACATTGAGTGTACCTGTTCTTAGCAGACACCTTCTGTTAGGACAAGTATGTCCTTTTTCTTTCCGTATCAATGACAGATACCAAGAGGCCCCCAGAGATCATCCCCATCACACCACGACCTAGGTCTGATTGTGAAGAAGAGCCCCAGCAAATGGGCACATAGGTGGCCAGCCTATGGCTGAGCATTGAGAACTCCCATCTGAAAAAGATTGCTTCTCAATTTCATCAAGCCTGAGATACCTTCAATAGACAGTGATAGCATTTCACAAACCACCATGAAAGATAAAATGCTACCTGGTAAATAGCACATGTTGTCCAAAAGAGGATCAATATTAAAATAAATGAAGTGGTGAAATGGGGAAGAAGGAGGAATTCAAATTTGATCCAAGGGGAAACTGCAAATCTTCCACCAAGATCAAGTACTCAGTCTTGAGTGGTGTTCAGCCCTCCAGATCTGGCCAGATTGCTGTGCTTGGGTGACAGGGACCTAGAGGTCAAGGAGTGGAGGTGCAAGTGAGTCCATGAAGTATCCCAAAGCCAAAGGAAATAAATGTGACTTGCTCTGCCACTCATGGGCAAGGCAGATCTACTCTTCCAGCTGTGGATATCTGAGACGGTGTTATGGACTCTGTGACATGAGAGTATAAGGCCCACATCCCCACTTGGCCCAAGAGTTGAAATGTACCTCCCTGGGGCCTGGAGTGATAGCACAGCAGTAGGAAGTTTGCCTTGCATGCTGCTGACCCAGGGCAAACCCGGGTTTCTAACCTGGCATCCCATATGGTCCCCTGAGCATGCCAAGAGCGATTTTTGAACACAGAGCCAGGAGTAACTCCTGAGCATTGCTGGATGTGCCCGCCCCCCTCAAAAAAAATTCAATAACAACAACAAAACATATCTCCCTGACCAGCAAAGGTCAGGGTCTTTTTCTTCTCCTGCAGATATCAGGTTTTCCCATGCTGAACAGGATTTGGGTCCCTGAGAACATGGACACATCCTCTTGACATCCTTTGGGACTCTTCTCTAGGGTCACAAGAGATATCCAGAATGACATCAAAGACCTGTTCTGGCTCAGGAAAAGTATTGCTGGTACCAGAGACAGAAGTGGTCGCCCACCTACCTCATTGCTTTGGGAACCATTCTGAGGACCTTTCAAAAGAGGTAAAGAAATCCCAGAACATAGTAGGGGAAGAAACGACCAGAGTGCCCTATTTTTTCAGATGAGGAAATGGAACCTCGGGAAATGAGTATAGCTGGCCTCCAGCAAGACACATAGGAGGGCCAGGGCCTGGTGAAATACAAGTTTCCTGCCATCTTGTTCCCCAGCACTTCGCAAGAGTAACCAGAGTCACGTTTTGAAATTTCCTTAGGAAAATCTGTACTGGGGGGCTGTCTCTTACAAGCCTAGGTTTTAAGTTCTTTTCATCTCTGGGCATTCTCTCCCTCATCTGGAAACACAGGCTCTGTTCTAGGCTTTTTTTTTTTTTTTTTTTTTTTTGGCTTCTTTTTTTTTTTAAGACTTCAATTCTTTATAGCCCGGTGAAGGTTTGGCTTCAATGGGTTGCCATTGCTTCAAGACAATGGCTTGCCAGCTATCAATGGCTTCCTCAAGAGATAGAGCTCCTGATGTCCTTCTGTCATGCCATCACAGACTGCCACCATCGCCTCTTCCCTGCTCAAAAGCTAGAGGTCTGAACTTTGAGACTTAGGGATGGAGACATCTGTGAAATTTGCTCCCCTCACTATTCTGGCAGCCAACAAATCGTTTTTGTTCAGAGAGGAGCCTCCAGAGGTGTGGTTAGGTCACATTGCCCGACCATTTTGTACGTGCAGGAGCAGAGTGCAGGCCGTAGGGGAGCAAGGGGGAGGAGGGCTGAAGGAAGGTGGAGGCTTCCTGAGATCTGGGGAGCCAATTGCAAAAGGAAGGGAAGAAGTATGGGGTGGTGGATCAGGAGGAGCCTAGTAGGGGGCACTTGGCATGGGTGCAAATATGGAAGGCGAGGCCAGGGACTCTGAGGTGGGCCTTCACACTATAAAAGAAGAGGACTGAGAGCCGATGAAAAGAAGCATTTTCTGTAGAGCGCAGGAAGGGCCTCCCTCTCACAGGGGATTTCCTACCCAGGGCTCCGGGCGTTGGCGACCTGCCCAGGGAAAGGTGGTGTTTGGCACCGGGGACCGTGCACACTGCCCAGCTTCAGCTGGGATGAGCTGTGCCCACGCCTGTCTCTGGCACTGCCGGTTTCCCTGAGCCCTGTTCAGCTACAAACAAAATACTCTTTGCTTCAGACATCTGAATGCCAGTTAGGGAAACTGAGGCCCGGACACAAGTGGAAGAGATAGGACAGGAAACTTCAAATAAGGGAGATGGCAGGGAAGGTCAGAGCTGCCCAGTGAATAGGGCAGTGTGTGTATGTTGGGGCTAAGACTATTCAAAGCCACAGGCTCTAGGCACAAAGTAGGTCTTAATGCAACATTAATATTGCTGGCCTTCCATAACCACTGGTCATACTGGCATGGTTAGACATGATGGCTTCAGAATGAAAACTCTTGCAGAAAAAAATATATCAAATATGGGCCCGGAGAGATAGCACAGCGGTGTTTGCCTTGCAAGCAGCCCATCCAGGACCAAAGGTAGTTGGTTCGAATCCCGGTGTCCCATATGGTCCCCCGTGCCTGCCAGGAGCTATATCTGAGCAGACAGCCAGGAGTAACTCCTGAGCACAGCCGGGTGTGACCCAAAAACCAAAAAAAAAAAAAAATATATATATATATATATATATCAAATAATAATAATAATAAAAAAAAAGCACTGAGCCAGAGTGATAGCGTGGACCCAGAATGGACCCAGGTTCGATCCCTAGCATCCCATATGGTTCCCCATGCCTGCCAGGAGTGATTTCTGAGCACAGAGCCAGGAGTAAACCATGAGTGCTGCTGCTGGGTGTGGCCCCAAAACAAAACAAACAAACAAAAACAAAGAAAGAAAAGAAAGCATAACTGAACTGAAGTGGTATTAAGTGAGTAGGGTTCTTGTCTTGCATAAACAGCTGATCCAAGTTCAATTCCCAGCATACTAGTCCCCATATAGTATAAATTGCATCTTTGTCTTCATAAAATAAAAAATATATATAATATAAAATTTATAGATCACAAAAAAATATGCCAGGTGTATTCTGAGTGCAGAGGCCGAAAGGAACCCCTGAGCATCACTGGTATGGCCCAAGCACACACACCCCAATAAAACAATAATAAATTCCCTTTTCCTCTTTTTTTTTTACACAGCACTAATCCAAAAGTACAGTAGACATGACTCAAACATCCCATCTCAGAGCCCTCTGACAGCACCTGCTAAGATGCCCAATGAGGCTAATAGGGTCATATTCTGTCTGCATGTTGGATATGAGGAGGTGGAATTCTGGTAGTCTTTGCTCAGGCAGCAGGAAAGTATGACTCTAGCTTTGTGCTACAGATAGTACCTTTCTTCTAACTTTCTCCTACTCCATTTTTTTTCCTTTTTACTCTTGACCTTCCTGAATCTGGTTTGCTCTTTCATATCTCCATTTTTGGTTTTCTTTTTCTTTTTTTTTTTATATGGAATGCTTCACGAATTTGCATGTCATCCTTGCTATCTTCTCTGTATCGTTCCAATTTTAGTATATGTGCTGCCGAAGCAAGCACTTTGTTTTGTTTTTCATTTCTTCTGTGACTTCAGGGACAAGATTGGGGCATAGAGATTCCTGTACAATTCCTGCAGAAAAAGGCTTGCTGAAAAGGTTCCAGAGCAAGTGACTAGCTGAGCACATGGGGAAGGAGAGCTTTGAGCCCCAACACTTCTAGCATAATAGACCCCTCTTTCACATGTCAGGAGTGTCCTTCTGGGCAATAAGAGAAACCTCTGGTCCTATTTTCCACCTCACCAGCAAAGAACCAGGAATGAACACAGTGTGAGCAACTAATTCCTGCCAAAAGACAGCAGATGGAAAGCATTTAATGTATTTAACATCCAAGAATATTCTGCATCATAATTGGATACATAATTGATTTGTAAAAGAATAAAATTTTAACATTAGAATGTAAGTACAAAGATGAAAAATCAAGGCCCACAGAGCCTTTCTTTGCTTTCTAAATCAAACAGGTCTCCTGTTGATTCTTATTTAACCAAAACTTACTGGGTGGCAGAGATCAAACTGGTTACTAAGGCATTAGATGGAAATCTATATTTTCTGCTTTTTTTGATTTTAACATCTACCTCTTTAAGTTATACCCAACCTCAAAATAATTTTGACAATGACTGGAGCATAAAACTGGCATGAGTAAAGCCTGGGAATTGATCACTGTCACTGAATGACATCCTGAGCATTGCTGCTGTAGCCCTGGTGGAACTCGGCATCTCTGGGGAGGGGGATGGCAAAAATCTGGTCTTGAACTTTGATCCTGTGTATGATCAAAGTATTAATGTCATCACTTTACTAGAGAATTGCAATTAGCATAATATTAAGATAGAATGACACACATTTCTATATACTGAGCCTTTAATATATACATATTCATTCAACATATCCAACCATCCATATGTCCAACCATCTATTCATCTATCCATCCACTCATTCATTTATCCATCATCCATCCATCCATATATACATCCATCCATCCATATATACATGCATTCATACATACATACATACATACATCTACCACCAATTCATGCTCTACCCCTCCATAATCTTCCCAAGCATGCAATAGGAGATTACTATGATCTCAGTGGGAATCAGGGCACACATCTAACCATTGTGGTTGAGAGAGTTGTGCAAAGATAAAATCAAAGGAGATTCATATAATGTCCACTGGACCTGACAATGCACAGATTACTCATTCCTGAATATTAAATATTCAATCAATATTAAATATTAAATATTGATGGGATGAATTTCAAAAGATCATAGGGGAGTGCTTAAATTTAATCAAGAAAGTGTCAACATGTCTCCCAGGCTAAAAGAGAGAAGACCTGTAGTGAGGGAATAGTAGTTTGTGAAAGACTTCTTTCTCAGTGGTTTTCCTATTGAGCCTCAGCTCAAAAAGTACATCACAAAGCTCCCATTCTGATAATTGCTGCCTTTTACCTGAACATAGAAAAACTAGGGCTGGAGAGATGGCACAGTGGTAGGGTATTTGCCTTGTATGCTAGCTGACCCAGGATGAACCTGGGTTCAATCTTCAGAATGCCATATGGTTCTTAGAGGCTGCCAGGAGCGATTTCTGAGTGCAGAGTCAGGAGTAACCTCTGAGCACCACCAGGTGTGGCCCAAAAACTAAAAAGTAAGAAAGAAAAACTAAGGAAAAGCCTTTACCAATAGACATTACTTTATTAAAAGTATTTTTCTTATTATTTAGATTCCTTGATTAATAATAATGTTAATGATAAAGTTTTAGGTTCCCTAGTAGGTTTCCTCCCACATCTACAGATCCTCCTTGGCAGTTAGTTCTGTAGACATTGGTCATTTACTACACCCTTACTACATTTCTTTATATTCCAGATATTAAAAATAGCAGTCTGTATGTCTGTCTCTTCTCCACTCTGACTTCACTCAACACAGTACAGTCTATTTCTATTTATCTGAAAGGGCATGATTTTGACTCATCTTATAGCATTGTAATATTCCATTGTGCACATATACCAGTTTCTTTATCCAGTTGTCTGTTCTTAAAACTGTGAATAGTGGGCCCGGTGAGATAGCACAGCGGTGTTTGCCTTGCAAACAGCCGATCCAGGACCTAAGGTAGTTGGTTCGAATCCCTGTGTCTCATATGGTCCCCCGTGCCTGCCAGGAGCTATTTCTGAGCAGACAGCCAGGAGTAACACCTGAGCATCGCTGGGTGTGGCCCAAAATAAATAAATAAATAAATAAATATATAAATAAATAAACTGTGAATAGTGCTGCCCTGAACATAGGAGCATAGATTTTTTTTTTTTTAGTGGAGCAAGATCATTTTCATATATACTTGCTTAGAAATAGGTGAGGGAGAAAAAAAGGAAGAGTTCAAGATAGAACATGGGCTTTTTAAAAGTGGAAGAAGCAAGCAAAGATACAAGCAGCTAGATATGTTTTCAAGGGAGAACATAGGCTTGAAGAGCAAACCATTGATGTTTTTTTGAAATAGTATTTTTGTGCCCCGAAGGTATATATAAGTAATAGCTTTGCTGGGTCTTATGGAGTTCAAATCTTAATTTATTGAAAAGTTTCTGTACTATTTTCTTGTAGAAGCTAAACTTCTTGACGTTTTAACAAATGTTCTCTATTTCCCCCATACTCCCACCAATACTGGTTATTTCTATTCTTTTGTTCTGGGTCACATCTGGCAATGTTCAAGGTATACTCCTGGCTCTGTGCTCAGGTATCACTCCTAGAAGGGCTCAGGAGATCATACGAGGTGCTAAAGATCAAACTCAGGTTGACTGCATGCAAGGTAAGTGCCTTTATCCACCATTACCTTTCCGACACCTCTATTCTTTTATTTTTATGTGTGCCAATATCACTGGTATGAGGTGATATCTCATTTTATTGTTGTTTTGTTTTGCGTGGGGCCCACACCTATTGATGCTCGGGGCTTACTCTAAACTCTGAGTTTAGAGATTACTCCAGGCAATCTCAGGGGAACATATGTGATGCTAGGGATCAAACCCAGTTCAGTTCAGTCACATGGAAGGCAAGCACTTACCCACAATTTTCTCTCTGGCACTGTTTTTTCTTTTACTACATTTCCCTAATTATAAAGAGAACTGTTTGATATACCTATTGGCCATCACTCTAGCTTCCTTGAGGAGGTAGGTGTCTTTTAAGCGTTCTCCTTGTTATTGGGGGGGGGGTGATTGTTTTTAGAGGTTATTTTTGTTGTTAAGTTTTGCAAGTGCTTTATATATTTTGGATATTAACCCTTTATCAAATGCACTGTACATTTCTTTAAAAGATGCTTTCAGGGGCCGGAGAGATAGCACAGTGGTAGGGTGTTTGCCTTGCAAGCAGCGGACCCAGGACAGACATCGGTTTGAATTCCGACATCCCATATGATCCTCTGTGTTTGCCAGGAGCGATTTCTGAGCAGAGCCAGGAGTAACCCCTGAGCGCTGCAGGGTGTGGCCCAAAGACCAAAAAAAAAAAAAAAAAAAAAAAAAGCTGTAAGATGTTTTCAGAATTAAAGAATTCCATGAGAAAGCTAATGCCTGAATCTACTGGGTGGGGTGGAGTGGAGTCGGGAACAACCCTGTGATTCCCAAATCCTAGTATTTGAGAATTCTGAATAAAATTTATTGGGGGGGGGGGTCACACCTGGCAGTGCTCAGGGTTTACTCCTGGTTCTATGCTCAGAAATCACTCCTGGCAGGCTCGGGGAGGGGGCCATATGGGACACCGGAATTCTAATCACTGTCCTTCTGCATGAAAGGCAACTGCCCTACTTTATGGTATCTCTCCGGCCCCAGAAATTTATTCATTTTTTAATGTTAAATTAACTAATATTTTGTTTGTTTGTTTTGTTTTTGTGCCACACGTGACAGGACTCAGGGGTTACTCATAATTCTGAACTCAGAAATTGCTCCTGGCAGGCCAGGGGACAATATGGAATGCCAGAAATGAACCAGGGTTGGTCCCAATTTGTCTGCATGCAAGGCAAATGCCTTACCAGCTGTGCTATCGCTCCAGCCCCAGATTGACTAAATTTTTTTGTTTGTTTTGTTTTGGGGCCACACCCAGCTGTGCTCAGGGGTTACTCCTGGCTATCTGCTCAGAAATAGCTCCTGGCAGGCACGGGGGACCATATGGGACGCCAGGATTCAAACCAACCACCTTAGGTCCATGATCGGCTGCTTGCAAGGCAAACACTGCTGTGCTATCTCTCCGGCCCCATATTGACTAATTTTTAATGCTGAGTTGTTTTGCTTTGTTTTGTGAGGGGTACCAGGGGCTACTTAAAACTTGAGTGTAGGGGAATCAAGCAAGATGCCAAGGTTGAATCTGAGTGTCCTAGAGCAAAGCATATGTTCAGTCCACTGTGCTATCTCTACAGCTCTTGAGCTGTATCTTTCTAAAAGTTCCTCTTCTTCCCATTCAAATGTCATGTTCTGTCATCTGGAATCCATCTGTCTCTAATTGAATAAGCTTCCCAGCTAGTTTCCAGAGAAACTAGTGGTTAGAGCCCTGAACTATCTGTTAGGAGTCCTGGTTCCTATGCCATACTCTGCCACTGAGTCACTCACTGACTGACAGTTGACAAGACACTTGGTTTTTCTGAGTTATATTCTGTCTACAGAGAGCTGGGCCAGGTTTTCATCCTTGCTCAACACACAAGCTTATTATTAACTGCAGCAAGTTTCTGGGTCCCCTTTTATTTGTCTCTAAAGTGAGAGGAGTGGATATTTGCTGTAGAATCTTAATTCTACTTGCTCTCATACTTGGCAAATATAATACCCAAAGTAGATAATCTATTTTGTTTTATTTGGGAAGGAGGTCACATCCGGCAGCACTCAGAGGTTGCTCCTGGCTCTACACTCAGAAATCGCTCCTGGCAGGCTCAGGGGACCAGAGGGGATGCCGGGATTCAAACCTCTGTCCTTCTGCATGCAAGGCAAATGCCTTACCTCCATGCTATCTCTTCAGCTCCCAGAGAAGATAATTTTTTAAAATATCAGTTCTTTTATATAAAGGAATTTCCAGAAATAATCATGACACATGACACAAAAGACATCATTATCATTGTCGTGATTCTTTGCACTCTTTTAGTGTTCTAAATGTTTAAAAAATGTTTTTGTTTGCTTTGGGGTGCATACTCCATGGTATTAGGGTTTACTTCTGTTTGGGGGAATTTTGTTTTGTTTTAGGGTTTACTTTTGGTTCTGTGCTCCTGGTGGGCTCAAGGAACTATATACGGCATTGAGGGTCAAACCTGGATTGACCATGTGCAAGGCAAGAACCTTACTTTTTATTATCCCTCTCTGCTTCTATTTTAAATTTTATTTTCAATCATTTTTATATTATTGAACTTTATGTACAAAATCATTTGATTTCAAATAAACATTCAATGTAAAAACAAACGAAAAAGGAACACTTCACAAATTTGCGTGACATCCTTGCGCAGGGGCCATGCTAATCTTCTCTGTATCGTTCCAATTTTAGTATATGTGCTGCTGGAGCGAGCACTATTTTCAACCATTTTTTTTGCAGTACCTGGATTTACAATATTTTTAATCATACATGCTATAAAGTAATAACTATAAGAGCAGAGCCAGGAGTAACCCCTGAACACCACTGAGTGTGGTTCAAAACCCCCCAAATTGAAATAATAATAATTATAAAAAAAAACATACTAAGTTGGTGGGAGCCGGAGCAATAGTATTCTGGCAGGGCATTTGCCTTTCACGTGTCCAACATGAGATGGACACTGGTTCGATCCTAGCATTGCATATGGTCCCTTGAGCCTGCCAGGGGTGATTTCTGAGCACAGAGCCAGGAGTAACCCCTGAGCACCACTGGGTGTGACCCAAAAACAAAACAAAACAAACAAACCAAAAAAAAAACCACAAAAACCTAAGTTGAAATTTTGATGTTACTAAAACTTAACAGAAACTCAATTCTCAATAATTGTTGAGGCTTTAAATTAATATATTTGTGAGGGAGAAAAGTATTTTTGGGGGACACACCCTGTGACACTCAGGGGTTACTCCTGGCTGTGTGCTCAGAAATGGCTCCTGGTTTGGGGACCATATGGGATGCGGAGGATCAAACCGTGGTCCATCCTGGTTCAGCCACGTGTAAGGCAAAAGCCCTACCGCTGAGCCATCACTATAGCCCCAGGAGAAAAGTAATTTTACCATTAGTTTGGAATTATTATGTTTATCATTTTAATGCCAATTTTTAGGCCATTTTATTAATTTTTTTACAATCCTGAAAATGAGATTTATAGGAGTTGCAAATATAGTTTAGAAAATCCTCATAAATCTTTTACACTTAGCTTTTATAACAATCACACATTTAATCTATACTCAGAGCATAGCATTAGTGCTATATTTTTTATTAACCAAACTACAAACTTTTTTGGACTTCTGCAGCACTTCGGTTAATGTCCTTTTTATTTTTCAGAGATCAATCTAGTCTTCCACATTGCTTTTATAGATTTATCACAGTCTAAATTTTTTTCATCATGCAATCTTGACTCCAGAACTCATTCCCTCACCCCTTGCCCTTGCTCCTTGAACTGATTTTATCCAACTGATGTGAAATTGGAGATAAGAAGATCTAATGATTGTGATATCCTATTCTTTGATGAAAGATGGAGTTTAGACTGCTATAAAATGATGTAGTGGGTAGAGGAGAGTGGAGAGCAAACACAGTATGTAGGGCTTTTGCTTTGCATGTGGCTGCTCTGGGTTGGATTTGAGGTACCCCAGATAGTCTCCCAAAACAGAAGTGATATCAGAGTGCTGAATTAAGAATAGCTGTATTCCTCAAACCAAAATAAAGTAAAATAAAACTCCAGTTGCTTAAGTGGAGGTCCTTAGTCACTCTTTTTTCTTTAACTTGATTGATTGATTGATTGGTTGATTGGTTGGTTGGTTGGTTTTGGGCCAGCCACACCTAGCAGCACTCGGGTTACTCCTGGCTCTGTGCTCAGAAATCACCCCTGACAGGCTGGGGGACCACATGGGATGCCGGGAATTGAACCGAGTCCATCGAGGCTGGTCCTGGACAAGGCAAATGCCCTACCACAAGCCTTGCCTGGGAGCCAAAACACTGTATATCTTATAAGGCGAAGAGAAAAAACTACAGTGTAAAATTTCTTGGAGGCCGATGGGGAATCACAGTGCAGATAATTTTGAGTGCCAGTTCCAAAAAAATGCTCCCACTTTTTTGGCCATTGGAATATTTATGATTCTCAACTCTAGCATTTTCAAAACCATAAAATTTTTTTCAAAATCATAAAAAAAAATTTATGATTCGCAACCAGGATTTTCAAAGATAGCTGACACTCTTCTCATCTCCTCAGATGTTTTTCAGGTCATATTTCTTTCACTCACCCAGCCAATGATGGGTTTAGGATGGGGGATGTAATACATTTCTTTTTTTGGGGGGGCACACCCAGCCATGCTCAGGGGTTACTCCTGGTTGTCTGCTCAGAAATAGCTCCTGGCAGGCATGGGGGACCATAGGGACACCGGGATTTGAACCAACCACCTTTGGTCCTGGATCGGCTGCTTGCAAGGCAAACGCCACTGTGCTATCTCTCCGGGCCCGATGTAATATATTTCTGACCAACAAGGCCTGGGACCAGAATGGGGTTTAATGGAAAACCTTTTTCACTCCCAAAAATGCCCCTTCTCTTGTTTGAGTTGTCTGTCCGTATGGAGGTAGTGGTCTTAAAGCTCTATCTCACCACTACCTTGTTGTACCCATGATGAACAAGCACGAGCACAGAGCTCTGAAGTAAGACAGTGACACTCAGTCTTCATGAATTACCTTCCCTTAAAAAGGAATACATGTAGGATTTCTCCTAATGTGAGGGGGCTTTCTTCCCTTCCTTGAGGATAGTGGTCACCTTTGCACTGGCCACAGCAACTTACTCTCCATTCATTCAGGCAATATTTGACAAGAACACTCCATGTAGACTCCTGAACTTGGAGCTGTTGAAAGATGAGGTAAACTGATTGACTTTCTGTTCTGAGAGTTCACATCAACCAAAGTGGGTAAATCTTTTTTTTTTTGAAATATATTTTTTATTTAAGTAACATGATGATAGTTGGGTTACAGTCATAACCAGAACACCCCCCCTTCACCAGAGTAACATTACCCCCTCCCCCCTTCCCATCGCCTGCCTGTATTCGAGACAGGCATTCTACTTCAGTTACTTTTTGTTTGTTTGTTTGTTTGCTTTTTTGGTCACACCGGGCAGTGCTCAGGGGTTACTCCTGGCTGTCTGCTCAGAAATAGCTCCTGGCAGGCACGGGGGACCATATGGGACACCGGGATTCGAACCAACCACCTTAGGTCCTGGATCGGCTGCTTGCAAGGCAAACGCCGCTGTGCTATCTCTCCGGGCCCAGTTATTTGTTTTTAAGTTCAGTAAGTTGTAGTTTTTTTTCCTTAAAGGATAAGAGTAAAAAAATATAGTAAAGGTGTAATAGTGTTTGCCGTTGTTTGCATAGGTCCAGAAAAATGGGGAAAATGAAAAAAAATCCTTGACCTGATTACAAAAAGGTCTCACCCCAGAAGTTTATTGTCATAAGACCGACTCTAGGTTCCAGGCATACCAGTTTGTCCAACCTGAGTCATTCTCTGTGGTCCAGGTGAAACTTTTTTCACACTTTAGCTATTGTTGGTATTGTTATATTTAACGACTCTGGATTCTGTGCATTTCTTTCATCGATGTCAGGCTGATGTGGAGCATCCTCTAGTTTCAGCACACCATTAAATGAGGAGCGATCTGCCCTGCATGCAGACTGTTGCTGAGTCGTCTGGGTGTTGGGAGCACTCTTTGGAGTAAGTCAATGCCAAAGCAGTGGTAGGTCTTCCCTGGTAGAAGCTTGGATCCTGGTAATGTTATAGACAATTGTGGTTGTTTCCATAGATGGTATCCATTGTTCAGATGTGTGTGGGCGATACCCATTCTTCTGAGGCCTAAGCCAAATCATTATGCCAATGTTCAGGGTAAAAGGCCTAATTACATTACCAAATTTGTGTTCCCATCTCTATTAGATAAGAACCTGTTTGGATATGTATTATTTTCCCATTTTAATGTGCCTATGCAAAAGAGAAGCAATGCCACAGATATTGTTGGTGCTTCTGGGGGCCGACGAATAAAGTCCAACATTCCCCGTAACTTGGTTCAAATATGAAATCTATACAGAGATACTCTTCTACCAGTATTGCTTATAAAACATATCTCACAGGGGGAAAATCAAACAATCAAATAACAAATCCAGTGAGCAAAATTGTCACTATATGAGGCTGTTCGAAAAGAGTTATAGATGTTAAGGGTAAACTGGTTGACTTTCTGTTCTGAGAGTTCACATCAACCAAAGTGGGTAAATCTTAAGAAAACTACACTGTCAACAGAACAATCTGCCACATGAGAGAAAAGAAAGAGAAGAGAGAGAGGGAGAGAGGGAGAGAGAGAGAGAGAGAGAGAGAGAGAGAGAGAGAGAGAGAGAGAGAGAGAGAGAGAGAGAGAGAGAGAGAGATCTGCTTTTCAATGCATCCAGATTTGTGAAGGAAGAATGCTACACTCTTGATTTCTTGATCTCGGTCTTTTTATTTGTTTTTGCTTCAGTAGAACCCAGGTCCTCTCATATGCAAGGCATGAATTCTATTCCTGAACCACATGCCTGACTATGCTATTTTACCATTTTAGGCAAAGGGACAGGGAATAAGGGCCTTGTAAAGGGAACACAGACAAAAACATCAGAAACCAAACATTTTGTGGAAAGCATCTGCCTGGAATCTGTAAGCCCCCGGGTTCAATCATCAGCATCCCATAGACCTTTCCACTCCTGTGCCTGCCCCAACATCACTGGACCAACTTCACTGGAACTGCCTCGCCAGGCTCCAATGTTCAACTGTTAGGTTTGTACCACTGAGTCAAGCATGGCTGAAGTAACCCCTGACCTCCTAGATTACTACTTGGGGTAAACCCTATTAAAATTTAGAAAAAAAAAAAAAAAACTCTTGGTCCAGCGTCACTCCTAGAGGGGCAGAGTGAGATTATGCCCTCTTGTCAGGACCATGCTTTGCAATGCCCAGACAGTCTGGTGTGGTCCAGCAAAGAGGATCCTAGGTTGACCTCCTGGTCTGAGTCCTGGACCCACTGCTCACTAATTATGTGATTCTTTGGCCATTCATGTGTCTCAGAACAGCAACAAGGGGTTGGTAATAACTATCTTGCCTTCCCCAAAGGGGAAGTGTAAATACAGTATATAAGTGAGAGGCCCTTATTTCTGCAACCTCCAGACGGAACCATGTATTTGTCCATCTTGAGGCTTTGCCCAGCTCGGAGTTCTCTTCCTTCCTCTTGACATTGACTCCTTAATTTCATTCATGATCTCTCATACTTCTAGCATTTTCAGTATCTATATCCTATTAGTTTTCTGTCTCCAAATACCACCAATCTCAAAAGGGAAACAAAAGATCCCTTTTTCCTTTTGATTCTCTCCAACAACACCTATTTGTAATTTTCTCAGCAAACTTCTTCAAAGAATATCTTACTTTCTCACCTCCCTTCCACTCAGTTAATAGTGGCGGAACAATGGGCTTTCAGTAGCTATCAGAGCTGCCTCTAGAGATTTCTTACTTTTCTCCTCCCTGATTTACCCTACCCTTGCAAAAAGCCTTTGTGGTTTCCTCCACCCCACCCTTTCCTTTTCCTCTTCCTCCCTCCTCATGTTGGGATTCCCTAGGATTCTGCTGACCTTGGATTTTTTCTCACCCATACACTCTTCTGGGAACACTTGTCTAACCTCACAACAACAGCCCTGCTGCAAATAATATCTCTCATTCTGATTTTCTTTCCTAAGTACAATCCTGAACTTTACCTGCCAAGCATATAGACATATATATGTATACACACATACACACAAACAAACACAAACATTCACAACTGCTTACAGAGCTTATTAAGGTATAGTTACTGATGCTCCAGCTCTCAGGGCATCCCTAGTATTGTATGAGTGTTGGATTAACTGGGTTCCACCCTATTCAGAAGCCATTGAGAGCCAGGCATGATTTCTGGGATTTCAAACACACTGTGCTCCAGCTATTTGACTTATCTCCTAGTCCCAGTCTGTTGTTAGAGAGAGATCGCTCAGGAATAGGAAAGGCCATTTTCATTCAGGCAGAGCAGTGCCAGAAAAACTATTTGAGAAACCATTTTAATTGGTAAGGAAATAATCATGTTTCAATGAATGTCATTGTGATAAGTATGAAAGGAAGATGAATTATTTCAGATATCTTAAAGCTTTATTAGTTGGGTTTGAGGAGTACTTTAATGTAAGAGGAACAAGATTTAGAGGATAGACAATGGGTAAGACCACTTAATAAACAGGGATCAGAGAGAGTTCAAAGGGCAGAGCACATGCCTTCTAAGTGCAGAGTTCTGGGCTGGTCCCACTGTACCACTAGTACTCCCCTCCTTATACACACAAATAAAACATAAAATGACAGACTAAGTTATACTTAAAAACTTGCTATTCTCTCCTATTGTTTATAGAATAAAGTGAAAGGGTTTTTTTTTTTTTTGTTGTTGTTGTTGTTAGTTTTTGGGTCATATCTAGTTATGCTCAGACCTTACTTCTAGCTCTGTGCTCAGAGATCTCTCCTGGCTATACTCAGGAACCATATGCAGTGATGGGGATTAAACTGAGACAAACGTATCATTAGAATTCAGTGTAATGCTGATAACTCTTAAGAGCAGTGTTAGTTATATAAACTGTGAGAGTAAAGAAAAATAACTTGATTCTCTTTGAGGTTTAGAGATGTAGATATATGGACTCAGTTTTCACTACAAAGAATTTACTAATAGAAAATATGAGAGCTGGAGCAGATGTCCCATATGCAAAGGGCATGCCTTAATTGCTATATTATTTCACTGGCCCGCTCCCACATTTGTTTTAGTTTTTTTTTTTTTTTTTCTTCAGAAGAGGGCACACTCAGCAGAATCAGCATTCAATCCTGGAGGGCTCAGGCAACCATATGGAGTGCTAGAGATCAAACCCATGCTTGAACCTGAGTCAGCCATGAGAAAGACAAGTAGCTTACCCACTGCTGCTATTGCTACAGGCCCAAATACAACTTTGGGGGTTTGATTTTGGTTTTGGGGTCACATCTGGCAATGCTCAGGGGCTACTCTTGGCTCTACTCTCAGAAATTATTTTTGGTGGATTTGGGGAACCATATGGAATGGCGGGAGTTGAACCTGTGTTGGCCACATGCAAGGCAAACACTCGAAGACACTGTACTATCTCTTCAACTCCAGCTCCCATATTTCCTATCAGTAAATTCCTTGTAATAAAAGCTGAGTCCATATATCTTCATCTCTCAACCTCAGAGAGAATCAAGTTATTTTTTCTTTAGTCTCACAGTTTATATAATTAGTATTGCTCTTAAGAGTTACCACCATCACACTGAATTCTAATGATTTTTTTGTCCTTGAAAATAGTGTGGATTCTATGGACTAGAGATATAGTACAGGGGTTAAGGTGCTTAATTACCTTGTGTTTGACTGACTTTGGTTCCATCTCTAATACTGATATAGTTCCCCTCTCTGCATCCCCCCCCCCCAGTATAAATAACCAAAAATAAATTTCCACAAAAAATCATAACATTTTCTTTAGGTAATATAAAATACCTCTTGTTTCATAGTAAATGATACCAAGGTTTATTGGTTTCAAAATGTATTATCTCACAGTTGCTGCGAGCCAGAACTTGGAAATGCTTTGCCTGGCTAGTGTTGGCTTAGACTCTGGTGAGGTTGTAGTCATGAAGTCAGCTGGAGCTACAGTCATCTGGTGGCTTGACTGGGATGTTTCCAAGGTGGCATGCACACAAGACTGGCAAGTTGGTGCTAGTTGTTGGCAAAAGGCCCTAATTCCATGTCTTGTGGATCTCCCCATATGGCTGCTTGAGTATCCTCACAACATGGCTGGCTGGCTGCCCCTAGAGCAAGTACTCTAAGAAAAAAAAACGAGAAAATCAAAATGCCGGGGCCGGGCGGTGGCGCTGGAGGTAAGGTGCCTGCCTTGCCTTCGCTAGCCTAGGACGGACCGCGGTTCGATCCCCCGGTGTCCCATATGGTCCCCCAAGAAGCCAGGAGCAACTTCTGAGCGCATAGCCAGGAGTAACCCCTGAGCGGCACAGGGTGTGGCCCAAAAAACAAAAAAAAAAAAAAAAAAAAAAAAGAAAATCAAAATGCCTCTTAGGACAGAGTCTTGAAAGTCAGTCTTACATCTTTTTTTATTTTTTTTTATTTTACTATTAGAAGCAAACCACAAAGCCAAGACAGGGACGGAGAGATAATTGACACCTCTTGAAGGGAAGAGATTCAACGAAATTGAGGACATCTTAAAACCAAGCATTGTAGAACTAGTAGTACAGTGGGTTGGTGCTTGCCTTGCATGCAGTCAACTTGAGTTCAGTCCTCCCGCACACCATACGGTACTCCAAGTCCCACCATGAGTGATCCGTGAGCACAGGATATACCTTGAGCACTACTAGATGTGACCCCCAAATCAAAATAAAATAAAGCCATCACATAAGGGATTGCCATATTATCTGTCTCCAAAAACAAGTAGTTTCTAGCACTTCATAGGGACTAAAAAAGTGTTGTAGTTTTTTTTTTGGTTTGTTTTTGGTTTTTGGGCCATACCCGGCGATGCTCAGGGGTTACTCCTGGCTGTCTGCTCAGAAATAGCTCCTGGAAGGCACGGGGGACCATATGGGACACCGGGATTCGAACCAACCACCTTTGGTCCTGGATCGGCTGCTTGCGAGGCAAACGCCACTGTGCTATCTCTCCGGGCCCAAAAAAGTGTTTTTAATAGAGAGTGGACTTTAAAATAATGCCACGGTAGGAGGTGGACATTGTTGGGTTGGTAGAGTCTCATGTAAGAACTGGTGTAGTTTTATTCTTTTTTAGAGCTGCATAGTATTCCATTCTGTCTACAAATATCACGAATTATTGATCCTTTTGATCATATTTGAGCATTTGAATGGTTCATGCAATTTGCAGCAACATGGATGGAACTAGAGAATATTATGCTGACTTATTATATGACACCCAGATATTAACCCAAAACAAAAGCATTCCCTCATCTTCCTCTTTCCCCTAAGCCTCTTCCTTTGATATGTAAAAGCCCACTTGGATCACTCAACCCTGCCCCACCCCAATGAATTTTGTTCTGGGAGAATAAAGAAAGAGGAGTTTGGCTTGGCAATAGGAGAGACACTATGAGGAAGAAGCCACCAACTCCATGACTCTCCTAACTGGCTTGACTTATTAATCCTTCGTGGCTACCCTACCTGCATGAGACCTGTCCATTTGGGGGTAGAAAAAAGGCATGTGGGATGATCTCACAACCCTGTAGGATTTATTTTGCACTTACTGAAGTTAGTCAGAAATAGATACAGAATAATTTCTCGCATATGTGGTACTTAAAGGTACACAGCAAGGCAGCAAAAACAAAGAGGTCACTGATAAACATGATTGAGTTGGTGGAGTGGATTAAAGGGGGAGACACTTAGATTCTTGGGGAAGGGAAATGGGTGCACTGATGATGGGTGTGGCATTGGAATTATGCGCATGAGAAACAAGCATTAACAGTACTGTTAACCATGTAATCTCAATAATAATTGGCAGAGCTTCATGTCACTGGATGAAAGGTCAGAAAAAGATCCATTTGGAGTTAAAGATAATTTTAAAAATTAGGCCTTTAAGTAACTGCTGTAATGGTTAAAGTAGGTGTTTAGTACTTCCTTTACAGGTTTCCAGGTAATTATAAAACCATGCATTTAAGAACCCTCTAATTGCTCAATTATATTTGAAAACAGCAGGAGTTTACAGCTGTATGAACTATGTAAACCATCTTTTCAATTTCTATTTAAAAATACTTATTTTTTTATTTTTAGCCATAGTCAGTGATGCCCAGGATTTACTCCTGGCTATACACTCAGGAATCAGCCCTACTACATCACTTCTGGAGAGGCTAGAGGGACATATAGGATGCGGAGGATTGAACTCAAGTGCCTTACCAGTTGTACTATTGCTAGACTCCCCCCACACACAAAGAAAACATTTTTACTCAGCAGCGTTGACCTAATAATATTAGAAGGGATTGGGCCTTGTATAAGTTCTTTGTTTTTTTTTTATTTTTGCATCTCTTGAAAATGACCTGCAGGAATAATTTTTATTATTTCTCCTCCTCCTCCTCTTCCTAGTCTCCTCTTCATCCTCCTCCCCCTTCCTTTTTTTCCCTCTTCCTCCTTCTTCTTTTATATATATATTTATATATTATATATAATCTTTATTTAAGCACCATGATTACAAGCATGATTGTAGTTGGGTTTCAGTCATAATTTTTTTTGGTTTTTGGTTTGGGGGCCACACTCAACAGTGATCAGGGCTTATTCTTGGCTCTGTGCTCAGGGGTCACTTTAGGGGGATCATATGGTGGACTGGATAGAATCCAGGTGGGCCTCCTGCAAGGCAAGCGTCTACCCACTGGACCTGACAGGGAACTTCCAAGATTTCCTAGTAGTCTCTTTTCCAGGATACAGTTTCCTGCAGCCCCTCCGGTTTTCAGTTGTTTCTATTTTTTTTTCTCTTTAATATAGAAATCAGACTTGATCAGTGAGGCATGCAACACTAATTTCCAACAGCGCTAGGATCACTGTACTATTTGACAGTGCAAAAAAGGGCTCCCATCCATCCGCCCCCATCACGTGGCAATACCAGCGGCCCCAGGATAAGCTAGCTTTTCTTCTTTCTTTTCTTTCTCTTTCTCTTATCTTTCTTTCTTTCTTTCTTTCTTTCTTTCTTCTCTCTTTCTTTCTTTCTTTCTTTCTTCTTTCTTTCTTTTCTTTCTTTTTTCTTTTCTTTCTTTCTTTCTTTCTCTCTCTTTCATTCATTCTTTCTTCTTTCTTCCTTCCTTTCTTTCTTTCTTTCTTTCTTTCTTTCTTTCTTTCTCTTTCTTTCTTTCTCTTTCCTTCCTTCCTTCCTTCCTTCCTTCCTGTCTTTCTTTCTTTCTTTCTTTCTTTCTTTCTTTCTTTCTTTCTTTCTTTCTTTCTTTCTTTCTTTCTTCCTCTATTTCTTTTCTTTCCTCTTTTTCTTTTCTTTCTTTTTTCTTTCTTCTTTCTCTTCTTTCTTCCTTCTCTTCTTTCTTCCTCTATTCTTTTTCTTTCCTCTATCTTTCTTTCTTTCTTTCTTTCTTTCTTTCCTTTTCTTTCTTTTTCCTTTCTTCTTTTTTGGTTTTCAGTTTTTGTATTTTATTTCTTATAATAATTTTTATTGTGACCAAAGTGAATTATAAATCGTTCACAGTAATCTTTTAGGGGCAGAGTGACATTGAATCCTTTGGATGTTTCTGCAGATGCCTGGGGAAAAGCAAAGCAAAACAAAAAAACCCACTTGATCATGGACCCAGGGCGCGGTGACCGGCCCGGAGGCCCCCCTGCAGCTCAGCTCCCCGCCCACCCGCCAGGGAACTCGCCACGCAAAGCCCGCAAAGCCGGGCCCACTTCCTGTCTGGGCTCGGCCGGGCGCCCGCACCCCCAACCCGGGCGGCCTACTCCGTCCATCCACGCAGGCGGCGGCGGCGGCGGCGCGAGGGTTAAACGCGAGGGGCGTGGCCGAGAACCCTCGGGGGAGGGGAGGAGGGGCAGACCCGGGGCGTGGCCAGCGAAAGAAGAGGGCGTGTCCTTGAACGAAAAGGGGGCGTGGCCTCAAAGTTGAGAGCTGGACCGGCGGCGGGGCGTGGCTGTCGGAGGAATGAGGCGGGGCGTCAAATCTACGCAGGGCCGCGGGAGAAGGATCGACGGGGCGTGGCCTGAGAAGAAAGGGGGCGTGGCATCGTAGTTGTGGGGCGGGGCAGCTGACAGGGTCGTGGCCTGGCCGGCGGAGGAAGGGGGCGTGGCCTCAAAGCTGAACGCTAGGCCGGAGGGAGGGCGAGCGGCGGGGGGCGTGGCTAGAGAAGGAAAAGGGCGGCGGGGGCGTGGCTAGAGAAGGAAAGGGGCGTGGCCTCTAAGCTGGACGGTGGGCAAAGCCGGATGATGCTGGGCGTGGCCTGGGCGTGGTTGTGCGCTGCGTCGGACCGGGGAGCGGTCAGAGGGGGCGTGGCCTTCGGAGGAAGAGGGCGTGGCCGTGGCCTGGAAGTTGTCGGGCGCTGGGCTTGGGGCGTGGCTGGCCGAGACAGGGGGCGTGGCCGGCGGAGGGAGAGGGCGTGGCCTTCGGGGCGAGGGCGTGGCCTGGAAGTTGCTGGGCGCTGGGCCGGCGGGCAGGCGGGCGGTCGGGCGGGCGGGCTGCGCTGCTCTGCGCTGCGCTGCTGCGGGCGCTGGCCGGGCGGCGAGTGGGCTCGGAGGTCGGGCGCGAGCGGGGCGGGGGCGGCTTGGGGCCCGGCCGTCCGTCCGTCCGTCCTGGGCCTGCGCGCCCGCTGCCATGGCGTTCCGCCGGCGCACCAAAAGTTACCCGCTCTTCAGCCACGAGTTCGTGCTGCACAACCACGCGGACATCGGCTTCTGCCTGGTGCTCTGCGTCCTCGTCGGGCTCATGTTCGAGGTGAGCGACGTCGGGGGCTCGTCGCGCCCCTGTGTGTGTGCATGTGTGTGTGTGTCCCCCCCCCAGGGGACGTGGCCCGCACCCTGGCCCCCCGCCCGCCCCGCCCGCGGCCTCTTAGTCTTGTCTTTTAGCTGTTGGTTTTGGGGTCCCACCCGGCAGCCCTCAGGGGTTCCTCCTGGCTCTGCGCTCAGAAATCGCTCCTGGCAGGCTCCAGGGGGGGAACCCCATGGGATGGCGGGATTCGAACCACCGACCTTCTGCATGCGAGGCAAGCTATCTCTCTGCCCCCCTCTTCTGCATGCGAGGCAAACTCTCTCTCTGCCCCCCTCTTACTCTTTCTCTCAGTCGGTCCTCGACACCAACTCCCAGCCCCAGCCGGGCCTGGATGCCTTGCCTGTGAAGGTCTCCATCCATCCATCCATCCATCCATCTATCCCGCAGTGCATCTGCTGGCCTCGAACCCGTGTCTCCAGCGCTGCCACCCTGGCCCACCCACCCGCCCAGTGCTTTTGCCTCCTTTTCAGACCCTCACAGCCCCTTCCGAACGCTGTGACTCCTCTCTCTGAGTTTGTCCACCTGGAACAACCGAGATCACTTTGCTTTTCCTCCTCCCGCCACCGGATTTACCGTGTTGGTTTTTTATTGTTTTTTTGTCTTTCTTTTGCACCCTGTGCTCAGGAAAAAGTGCTCTTGCGGCCCTGGTCCCACCTCCTCAGTACCCCTTGCGTGTCGTTTTGTTCTATTCCCCTTTCAAATGATTCCCTCCTCCCCAAGATCAGAGTTTATATTCTCATTATCACACTTTTCCATCCATCTGTCTGTAGTATGCGCCGTGCTTCTTTTTCTGTTCATGGTACCATGAGAGACTCGATGACTTCTGCTCGTAGGGGGATCTCAGTTTTGAGGAAGGGAAGCTGAGGATGGGGTCCAACCTGCGCAGCTGTTTAGGTTCCCATGAGAGAGAGAGAGAGAGAGAGAGAGAGAGAGAGAGAGAGAGAGAGAGAGAGAGAGAGAGATCAACACAAAGACAGGCAGGCACAGAGACAGAGAGAGACAGAGAGACAGAGAGAGACAGAGAGAGAGATCAACACAAAGACAGGCAGGCACAGAGACAGAGAGAGACAGAGAAAGAGACAGATAGGACACAGACAAACAGAGAGACAGACAGACACACACAGGCAGAGACACAGAAAGACAAACTGAAGGAGAGAGACAGACAGACACGGAGACAGAGACAAAGAGAGAGACAGACAGAAATAGAGACAGAGACAGAGAAAGAGACAGACAGGACACAGACATACAGAGAGACAGACAGACACACAGAGGCAGAGAGAGAGCGAGAGAGAGAGAGACAGAGACAGAGAAAGAGAGAGAGAGAGAGACAGAGAGACAGAGAGAGACAGAGACAGAGATCAACACAAAGACAGGCAGGCACAGAGACAGAGAGAGACAGAGAAAGAGACAGATAGGACACAGACAAACAGAGAAACAGACAGACACACACAGGCAGAGACACAGAAAGACAAACTGAAGGAGAGAGACAGACAGACACGGAGACAGAGACAAAGAGAGAGACAGACAGAAATAGAGACAGAGACAGAGAAAGAGACAGACCGGACACAGACACACAGAGAGACAGATAGACACACAGAGGCAGAGAGAGAGAGAGACAGAGAGAAAGGAGAGAGAAAGGAGAGAGAGAAAGGAGAGAGGAGAGAGAGAGAGAGAAAGAGAGAGAAAGAGAGAGAGAGAGAGAGAGGAGAGAGAGAGAGAGAGAGATAGATGGAGAGAGAGAGAGAGAGATGAGAGAGAGAGAGAGAGAGAGTAAAAGTACGGCCTCTGGGGTGAGAATCCAAAAGGGCCCAGAAGGAACTTCGTCTTCCCCTTTGAGCAAGAAGACCCTGAACGAGTTACCAGTGGGAAGAACTGGGCTATGTCAGGTCTGGGATGCACAACCATCTAGGGGCCTGCTGGGGTCACTTATCTGTGTTCTTAGGGATGGGTGAGGAAGCTGTAACCATTTAGGCCTAGTTGCAGAGAGGCTTCTTGCTCCTCTAGTGGGCCTCTCTCTTTGGGGTCCCTCACCAAAAGGATCAAGAGTCCTATATGCCTTTAGACTGCGATCTGCAGGGTCCGTGGGAAATAAAACCAAGACTGGGACTCGAGTCCGGCCTCCAGTGTTTGGTAGTTAGGATTCCCTTGATTCTGGCCTCCCTAGCCTCCTTGCCTCCTTCCCTACCGTCTCTCTGGATCATGGGATATCTGGGGGGCAATTCATTGTAGCCTCAGGCCCCGCCATTGGCAAAGACTTTTGAAAAGCTCATCTTCTCTCCTAGTTTAGCTCAAAGTTGAATGGAGATCATGCAAGCACCACAGAGGCAAAGACAGATTCTACAAAGGTGAAACCCAAGTCGCTTGCTTCTGAAGCCCTGATAACTCTCCATCTAAGAGTAATTGTCATGTTAGAGAAGGGCAGAATGTATGCAGCCAATGCTCTCCATGTCTGTTTGCTCCCCTCTGTGTCACCAGTGTTTAGAGGGTGTGGTTGGAAAAACACATGTGATGGCTCTAGACCTCATAGCCACATGCTCTGGAGTTAACAAGGTCTTTTGCAAAGTCTTATGGTTCCGTGGTCCTTGGGTGTGGAATTTGTTCAGTTTTGTGATTACCTGCTTTTATATTTCCTCTCCAACAGCTGCCTGGGGTTGGAGCTTGGTCCTTCCTTCCCTCTTTGCCTCTGATTTAATGGAAGGTCTCTCTCTTTAAAGCCGCCATGCTGCAGGTATTGGAAAGTGCTAGAAGCCTTCCTGCCAGGCTGTAAGAGAAAAGAAAGGCCCTAGGTGAGGCAGCAAAGCAGCAACCAAAAAGTCATTATCTTTACTTTTCTCCTTCTTGGAACTTAGCCTGGAGGTACGGCTTGGTTGAAATGCCTGCAGTCTGCTTCCGTTCAAGAGCAGTACCTGGGCATATATGCAAGTTGTCGCCTAACCTTAAAGATATATATGGAGGGGCAAGAGCGGTGGTGCAGCGGTAGGGCATTTGCCTTGCATGCGACTGACCTAGGATGGACTGTGGTTTTATCCCCCAGCATCCCATATAGTCCCCCAAACCAGGAGCGATTTCCAGGAGTAACCCCTGAATGCCACTGGGTGTGGCTCAAAACCAAAAAAAAAAAAAAAAAGATGTATATGTAGAAGTGTGGAGGGTCTGTGGTGGCTTGGGAGTAAGAGGCCTACTCCTCAGAGCCTTATGAAGGGGGTGTGTCCTGCCATGGCACCGACCCCTAATTCTCTATGGAGGCAGGTGTGTTTGAGGAGCTACCTGGAGCTCAGTTCTCCCTGCTAAAGAGGAGAAAAATCTGTTTGTTATTTCTAGAGAGCTCAGAGAAATACCATAAGGTCATCTTCGTGTTAGGAGTGAAGACTGTGTAGGATGTCCTTGGTAATACTGAGTCTTCCAGGTGGGGTGTTCCTTTTTAGCTTGGGTTATAGACAGGGACCCCCGTGATGTGGCTGCATGTGGGCAGCTTAGCATTTCACATACATTTTCCTAGCTAGGAGAACTGAGGAGGCGGAAAGAGAAGCGGGGAGACAGGGAGAAGAACACATCAGTCTCTTGGGCTCTTAACTTGGATGGGGCTAGGATTTCTACATTTGGAGGCTGGCTGAGTCAGGAAAACTCAAATTCTAATTTCTTGCCACAAAAAAGTAACTCTCTTGGCTCCTCCTCCTCTTACCAAGGTTCTCTGCCCCTGAGTTGTTAAAGCCCCATGTCATCCTCACTGGCATCTTCCCCACCTTAGCTTTTACCAACTCACCAGCTTTAGAACTGCTCCCTTCTGCAGGACTCCAGGACTTAACTTCTGTCCTCTGGGGTTGATGAGTTCAGACTACTCCCCTTGGGCTCACTTCCTTCCACAGACTGGGGGTGTGTGCACCCCCCTCCCCATTTTGTTTTGGTGTGGAGCCCCACTCCAAAGCCGCCTCCTCCCAGTTCCAAAGCAGGAGGTTGGTTCTTGCCCCTGGACCCAGGTTTTCTTTCCATCTTGAAGGCTGTTTGGAATGGAGCTAGTCTGTGCAGCCACAGCACTTGGCTAAAAAATGTCAGGAATGCGGTGCTTTCTTTTCCCCTCCTTCCTTTCCAGCTTTCTCTTTCTTCACTCTGCTTTCCAGAGAGGGGATGCAAGGGGGAGTTTTTCCCAGTTTGGTCCTTCAGACCTATCTTGGGCGGAGTGGCCTGATAGCAGGGTATGAGGCCAGTCTGAGTGTATGAATGTGTGTGTGTGTGTGTGTGTGTGTGTGTGTGTGTGTGTGTGTGTGTGTGTGTGTGTGTGTTAGAGAGAGACATAGAGACAGAGAGAGACAGAGACAGAGACTGAGATTGAAAGCCGCCTTCCTCTTCTTCCTTTTTCCCTTAGCTTTCTAGGAGTGTCTCACTCCATGCCACGTTTCAAACTGAAACAGGCAGAGAAACAGGAAAAGGTTCTCTGGAGTGACCGAGGAAGAGAAAAAAGCATTAGCGTGAGAGGAAGTCGTTGACATGGCCACCTCCAGAATGTCATTTTAAGATTGAAACCTTATTTATTTGTTTGAAAGCTCATTTGCAGACTAGGCTGATTCCGCCAGCAAGGAAATGGTCTCTGTCGTTTTAGGCCCCGTCTAAAATATGAGCAGTTTTTGCTTAGTCTGTGATGCTGAGGGCTTAGTACCCTGAAGACTTTGGGTGTCTGGACTGACTTTTGCTGTCTTCAGTGGCTTTGGAGCAGATGTGGTCCATGTTTGCTGGAAGCTGCTTCCTTCTCGTACTCACCTGTTCGCATGCTGTGTTTGCAGCGGGAGCGTGGCATCTCCAGTCCCATGACTACATCGTACTAGGTGGCCCCAGTTCCTCTTAAACACAGCAGAGACAGCCAGTCTGGTCCCTTAATATTGGCATCCTCAAACAATTCTTTTTGATCAAGTTCAGAACAAGAGGTATGGAACTGGCACTGACTGATTTCTGGGGACATTTGTTTCCTCCTTAATTAACTTGGAGGAACTGGAATGATGGCTGCCAGCCTGTGCAGCTTCAAACTCTGCAATTCTTTTCTTCAGCCTCTGTCATCACCCAGTGGTTGATGTTTTTAGAGAAATCAGTCAGGAAAAGCTCTCTCAGCTGCCCCTTTTCTGGGCTTGGCTTTGCAACAGGATTTGCTCAGTAATTCAAACAACTGTGCAGATACTTGGAGCCCATTTTCCTCCCTCCAAAAGTAGCCCTGAGTGCTGGCCTGGTCACAGGACCTTGATGGTCTCCAGGGCCATGGAGGGAACTGTCACTGTTGGCTGTCCCTACACCCCTACAAGGGCTGGGTGTTCTCCATAGCAATATGGTCCCTCTCCCGGGTTCCTCTGCCTACCCACAGCTTCTCACCAAGGTAAGTCTGATATCTAGTAGATTAGAATAGGGGATGTGGGTGCCTGAGAGTCCTACTGCTGCCAATTGTGAGCTCTGTGACAGAGTGAAGACTTTGAGGGGCCAGGCTTCACAAGCTAAATAGGGTCCCTCTTTTTTTCTTGCCCACTCTGCATCTGAACCCTGTCTCCCTCTTTTCTTAGGGGCCACCTCTCAGGCTGCTCACAACAGAGCCTCAGTTCTGAGTGTTTGCAAGTAGCACGTGTTGCTATGGTGAAAACTTTCCCCCAGCGGGCATGCGCTCCTTTTTTTGATCTGCTGTTTCTTGAGCAGGGGCCCCAGAAATCCCTCTCGAGGCAGAGCCTGTGTGTCTCCTGTTCCCACCCCAATAAATGCCAAAGCCAGAGGGGTTGATCGGACCAGATTAGAGTTCCCCAGACTGCACAAGTGCTTTCTAATCAGCCAGAGTGCTCTTAGCTGGCTTCAGTGGGAACCTTTCTCGATAGGATCTCTTGGATCTCTTAACCTTTTCCGCCAGTGCTGTGTGTCTCTGGTATCCATTGGAACCTAATGACTTAAGAGAGGGGACAGGAAAAGAGATAGCAAAATTACTAAGGCAATCGCCAACTCTGGTTATGTGTAGGGTCCCTGGAGCCCCCTGACTGTGGGGCCAGGAGGGAATCCTGAACATTGCCAGGTGTGTTATAAAAACCAAAACCAGAAAAAGGAAAGAAAAAAAAAAAAAGAATAAACAGAGAAACTAGTAAATAGGCTCCTGACATAGCCCTTCCTACTCAGTTGCACTGATCTTTTATCCCATTGGTCTGTCCTTGCCCTTTGTTTCTGTCAGCTGTCTTAGACACCCTGAGGAGGCAGAGTCATGGATGGAACTTAAGTCTCTACTGGTCAGCTTTGGCGGGGGGTGGGGGGTGGGGTGGGGGGGGGGAGTTAGCTGTGTGGTAAAGAACTTTGCAAATCTTTCTTCTGATCAGTATAGGCCCCCTGGGGTTTCTCTGCTCTCAGTAGAAGAAAAAGAACCAGTCAGTCTTGGGCTAAGACAAGGTGGATGGCTATCCAACCTCTCCAGCCCCCTTTGCTGGAGTCTTCCTGGGAGGTGAGGGGAGGTGCGATGGTGTCTCTGCCTTTGCCACGTTGCTTCTTGACAGCTTCCCTCATTTGTCTTGAGGGGCTGGCAGTGCTTTCCATCTGTGAAATCCTTTCCTAGCCTCACCCTGTAATCCGGATGGTTTATGGGGCTTGTCATTCCCATCCCCAGCCTGGGCTTCTAGAGGAGAGACTTGGCCAGGGACCATCCCCTCCTTAGTCGAGCCAGCCAGCCAAGTGTCTGGCTTGCATTTAGAGCTCAGCCCTGGTGTATGTGAATTTGAATGGAGTGTGTCAGGAATGCAGCCACAGGCAGCTTTGTTTTTGCTTTGTCTGGGTGGAATCTGTTTATTACCTGGAAGCACTGTCTGCCCAAGTCAGGTCAGTCTTTCCACTAGAAGGCTTTTCTGCCTGCCATAGTCATGGGAATTTGCATCTTCATTGACACAAATCAAAGGTGTGTCTCACCTAGCAGTGGCCAAGGCTACAGGTAAAAAAGCCAGCAGTCTCTGCTCCAGTATATTCTGCATATAGGCCAACAGAAGCACAGGCACTCCATGGAATGCCAGAAGTACAGAAGCCTGGAAATGGATATATGTTCCTTGAGGGTTTTCTGCTCCCTTTCTATGGCAGCTGCTCCGTGCATGTGAGTGCTTGCTGTGGGCCTTGTTGAGCTCCGGGGAATGCTGATGAGTGAAGTGCAGTCCGTGTCCTCATCCAGGTCACCATGGGGGAACCTTAACCCTGAGAAACTATTTGTGGAGAGAAGGCAGGTCTTGAACTTGATCTGAGCAGCAGGTGCAGCTTGAGGCATGCAGACCTGAAGCCCATGCCGTCAGTAGAAAGGGATTTGTTGAATCCAGACCTCACACTCGGAGCGCAGGTTATCTGCGGTCAGAGGGCAAGCATGGTGTTCACTCCTCAGCGTCTTGGGATGGCACGGGTGGCGTTTGCTGGCATGTGATAGCTTTTGGAGTTTGCGTGCTGGCTTAAGGCAGCAGGTTCTTGTGTCCATTCTAGTATGGTTTCCAGGGTAAGGAGGAACTGTATCATTGAATGCTTGGCTACAGTTAGAACCATTTGCAAAGACTTTTTTTTCTTTTTTTCTTTTTTTCTTTTTTTTTTGTTTTGAGATTTTCTCTGGTTTAGTGTCACCTCCAGCAGTGCTTAACTGATCTTAGCTCTGTAGCATCCTCATTCCTGGCGGTGCAGAGAGGACCGTGTAGTATCAAGGATGGGCTCAGGGCCCGGAGAGATAGCACAATGGCATTTCCTTGCAAGCAGCCGATCCAGGACCAAAGGTGGTTGGTTCGAATCCTGGTGTCCCATATGGTCCCCTGTGCCTGCCAGGAGCTATTTGTGAGCAGACAGCCAGGAGTAACCCCTGAGCACCGCCGGGTGTGGCCCAAAAAAACCCAAAAAACCAAAAAAAAAAAAAAAAAAAAAAGGATGGGCTCTTACATGAAGAGATTATGGTGTAGCCCATTGAATTCTCTCTCTCCAGCCTGGTTTTCCAGATTTTCTTTTCTTTCTTTTTTCTTTCTTTTGGTGGTTATCGGGCCACACTTGGTATGGAACAGAAATAAATCCGGACTTATTTCTGGCTTTGTGTTCAGAAATTGCTCCTGAGGGGCTTGGAGGACCATGTGGGATGCTGGGAATCAAACCTGGGGTAGGCTGTGCAAAGTAAACACCCTATTTGCTGTATAATATCATGGTGTCCAACAAGGGGCCATGTGACTCTTTGTAAAGGTAAAGCTTTACTTTGTGAAGGTAAATCTAGTGAGTTCAGTAATACAAATACTCCAGTCCACGGTTTCCAGATTTATTTTTTTATAATAATTTGTATTTTGACCAAAGTGGATTACAAATCATTCACAGTAGTAGTTTAGGTACATAGTGACATTGAATCAGGGGCATTGCCACCACCAATGTTGTCCTCCCTCCACCCCTGTGGCCAGCATGCATCCCATAATGCCCTTCCTTTGCCCCCTCTCCCCTGGCTGCTAGTATAAGTGGACCTCTCTGTGTCTAGCTTTTTGTAGATTGGGTTTTGATTCTGTTGTCGTTGGCTTTGGATTTGGTGTTTATGATCATTTTTTATTTCTACTCAATGTTCATATGCCTGTTTGGTCTTGGTGCCTTCCATTATTTCCCTCTCAATTTGTGAGGCAGAACAAAATGGTTCAAGTTATGTGGTTTCCAGATTTTTAACAGCAAGCCCTAGTATGATCTATGTTTCTTTTGGATGTCACTGACACCTTGGAAGAGAAAGACTTCCTCTGAGTCTCTGGTGTTCTACCTTTGATGAGGGTTTCTTTATGTTTTTTTGGCTATGGGCTACACCCATTGTTGTTCAAGGGCTAAGTACCTGGAATTCACTTCCTGTGACGTAGGGGTTGGGGGAGGGACATCATGGGGTGGGTGCCTGGGTGCTTGATCTGGCATGCCAAGCATTTACTCTAGCCTTCTGTGCTAGCTTCCCAGGCCCTTGATAAGGATTTTTTTTTTTTTTCTGGTTTTGTTTTGTGTCAACATTTAGCTCTGCCCAGGGATCACTCCTGGTGTGCCCAGGAAACCATATGGGATTGTTGGGGATGAAACCTAGGTTGGCTGCCTGCAAGGCAATGCCTTACTCTATCTCTCCAGTTCCTGATGAGGATTCCTTAGTACTGTGTCCTAAATTTGCAAGGACAGAATCAGATTAATTTGATCAGTTTGCTCTTTTTTTTTTTTTTTTTTTTTTTATCTTTTGCAGAAGGTGTAGATACTATTTCTTTTTAAAATGGAATTTGGCCGGAGAGATAGCATGGAGCTAAGGCATTTGCCTTTCATGCAGGAGGTCATTGATTCGAATCCTGGCATCCCATATGGTCTCCCTAGCCTGCCAGGAGCAATTTCTGAGCATGGAGCCAGGAGTAACCCCTGAGCACTGCCAGATGTGACCCAAAACAAACAAACAAACAAACAAAATGGAATTTGAAGAAATTTTTGATGACCTACCCCTATTGTGAAGCTGTCTGATCTTGGGGGTAGGGAGCATGCCATCCACAGGGCTGAGAGAGGGCATGTTGTCATAAAAAGTGTCCCCTTGTTTACCCTGTAGTCTCCCAACCCCTTGCTTTGAGAAATCATGCTATGTATGTAGTGGACTACTGCTTACATACTCTGTTCTGTGTGCCCTGGTGTGGTGCTGGGGTCTCTGACCTGAAAGTCTGTGAAAATGGCAGGGGTAGAGGGCTAGAGAGGCCAAAAGTGAATTATCAGCACCTTCCCTGAAGGTTGGGAGCTGTCTGGGGGCTCTTGATCCCTCCAGCAGGCCTAGGATGAATAGCCATTTCTCCAGCCATTCCTGGAGTCTTGCAGGAAATGGCAGGGCCTGCCTCACAATGCCCCGTTTCCTGCTGAGAATTCCTCAGAACTCCAGCTTTGCAGACTCCATGTTTCTGGAGTCCAGAGGGTGGTTTGTAGCCTCACTTTGTTCAGGGTCAGCTTGTGACCCCTGTAGCCAAGACTCAACTAGCTGGGTTTTGTGACAGATGTTGGAAGTCGGATGTGTAGAAAGAAAATGAGAGGAGGGGGGAGGTTTGGGTAGGAGAGAGAAAGAAGGGAAGTTTGGGAGAGAGAGGAAGAAGGGAGGCTTGGGGGGGAGAGAGAAAAGAGAGAGGGGGGGAGAGATATTTGGGCCACACTTGGTTGTGCTCAGCGCTTACTCCTATTTCTGTGCTCAGTGATCACTTTCTGCTGTGTTCAGGGAACCATCTGGGATGCTGGCGATCAAACACTGGCCAGCTGCATGCAAGTGCCTTGCTGTCTTTTCAGTTCCCTCATTTTATTTTATTTTTTAAACTGCTGAGTGGCCTTAGGCTGAACATAAAGTGTGCCCAAGTATACCTCTTCCGTACTTCCAGATCTCAAAGTGTAAGAAAGGACCTGATGTGAGGTGGCAGGTGTAAGGGTGGGAATTGAGTCGGGGTGCAAAGGCTCTGGTGAGAAAAGTGGGTGCTAAGTGTGTTTTCCTCACCAGCCCCTTCATTCCTAGTGCCCTTTTAGCTCTATGGATGTATCGCACACACCACAAACCCCTTGGCTGTAGTTTAGTCTTCATGAACTAGTGGATGCAACTTCCCATCCTGGTTTCAGTTTTCATTCCATGCACTGCAGATTCTAACAGACTTGGGTAGATGCACAATACAGTAGAATTTAGCGGAACCAGTGGTGGGGGGAAGAAGGAAGTTTGTATATTAGAATGTAATATTAGGCTGGAGCAATAGCACAGTAGTAGGGCGTTTGCCTTGCACAGGGCTGATCCAGGACAAACCTCAGTTCGATCCCCTGGCAGCCCATATGGTCCCCCAAGCCAGGATCGATTTCTGAGTGCATAACCAGGAGTAACCCCTGAGCGTCACTGGGTGTGGCCCAAAAACTAAAAAAAAAAAAAATATTGACTTGAGACTCCTGACTTGGGGTCTATCCTACCACTGGCTTCCCCTGTGACCTCTCCAGAGCTCATTGGGAACTGAGGAAGAGGAGGAGGTCAACGCACTGGGCAGATTGGCCTATGCTTATGCCTCAGCTCTGGATGTGGTCAGGGCAGAGTGTTTTTATGTGCAGTAATAGGGGTTCCTCTCACATTTACACTCATCTCTGACTCATCTATTTTTTCTCAGAATTGTTTTCTGAATAGGGGGAATGCAGTTTCTGAATACTGATCTGCCTCAGCTCTCCCTTTCCCTACCCCATATTTGCCCCTATCCCCCTCCAGCATTTTTTTGGATATATTTCTTTTTATTTAACCAACTTTATTACATACATGATTGTATTTGGGTTTCAGTCATGTAAAGAACACCACCCATCACCAGTGCAACATTCCCGTCACCAATGTCCCAACTCTCCCTCCTCCCCACCCAACCCCCGCCTGTACTCTAGACAGGCCTTCTATTCCCCTCCAGCATTTTTAAGGCTTTTCCTAAACGGTTAATACTTCTCGTCCCATTGTATCCCAGAGGCCTCTTCAGCTTCTCTGACCAAATGGCAGACTTGCTTCCGTAAAATTATGAGGCTGAATCAAAAGCTTCTGAAGTTTGGTTCAAGTGGGCAGCTCCATTACATTTAGGCTTCAAATCAGCCTAAGTTTTGACTCAAATCAAAGTAGCCTGCACCTGTGTCCTCGGCTTCAGTCGCTCCCGTTCCAGGTAAATTCATTAAAATGAAATGGAAAAAGCAATTTCATAATCCTGTCAGCTACATCTCAAGGGCTCAGTCACAACGCGCAAGAACCTTTCAATCCCTGTGGAGCATTCTGTGGGATAGCACTTTAGGGGAGCATATTGCTTGCCAGACCTTGGATTTTTGTTTTTGGAGCCATAGACTGTAAAGGATGCTTATCCCCTGGGGGAACTGTTGGAGCGCAGAGACTGTGATCATCCCCTCATGACCCTGGAACCAGCCTGTTTGAGTTGAAATTTAAACCATTCTTATCCTGGCTGTATCCTCTTGGTAAATTATTAATCTGTGCCTCACTTTTCTGCCAGCAAAGTAAGGTCCCTATAGGGTACAGTGCTTGGTGCAAGGCCGGTACCAGAGAGGAGACCAATTCCTGCCACTTGTTATTTTTAGTACTTTGAAAAAAGGGGTGTCTGTAGATACTGAGAACATGGGGACAGGGAAATCTCTATGGGACATTATTTGGAAAGAGCTGAGAGACAGGATGATAAAGAAAGTCTGGGAGTAGCCTTGCACCCTGACTCTGAACTTCACATCAGGCATCTCCTCTATTCATCCCCCAAAACTTCACTTATACACAACTAGAGTTTGGTTGGTTCCCAGATCACAGAACAAATGGCAGACATGTCTGGGCTGGGAATACAGGGACCAGCTGGTAGCTATGAGTGTATCTGTTGGTAAATACATACAAGTTCTAAGAAAGGGCAGGATAACTAAAACCTACCGACACCTGATACTTTTCTTTACCCTGTGAGTACACAGGTTCTGCAGATTTTGAAGTGATTGTGGTATTCTTGTACAGTGTTTAATTGATGGTGATGGTTACATTATTTCATGGAAAAAATAGAGGGGCTGGTATATCATCAGACTTCTCATAATGTTTAAAATTTCAATATTTCAATAATTGGTGCCTATGTGATACATATAGAAGCATATGTACCTATTATCTTATATGTACATATACATTAGTTTATATGTAAGTTTCACATATAGTGCTTTTATTTTTTATTTGCTACATATATACATTTCCCTTGAATCTGAAACTCTTGTCTTGACTATCTCAAATGATTCAATCCAGGAATTTCTGGTGAGCCTGAGTTTGATAGGCTTGAAATAAGTGGCAAAGTTGATGTGCTGTGCATTTCATTTTCCAGGAAATGTGGAGGAGACATTTTTGACATTCTTACCCAGTCTGGGAAATATCTTCATTCAACTGCATTCATCTATCCGGACACTCAATTTTCTTTTTCTCTTTTAAATCATTCATTAAATACACCAACTCTGTGCAGGACACGGGCATCTGAAAACCAAAGCAGCTGCCATATTATAAGTGCTTTTTTTTTGGGGGGGGGGGGGGGGCTACAGAAGGAAGAAATGCTTTCGGCCACTGGGTCTTGAATTTCTTGGGTCTAGGTATTCCAGGACCAGAGAAATGTTAGCTGAAGTTTCCTATTGTCATTAACCTATTATCAAACCATTAGCCTGCAGCTGCCTCCTAGTGTGACTTGACCAAGTATCCCCAATCTCTCAGTTCCCTTTACTACCGTGGCTGAAGGAGGTAAGTCTAGACTGGTCTAGTTCTCATTCCGTATTCTGCAAGCATGGATGAAACTGTGCTTCCTGCCAGGCACTGCTTTAGATGTTGGAGACCCAGAGGCAGAGATTCTACAGCCAGGTTGCAGGGAAATAACCTTACTGACTGGTCAGAGTGCAGGATAAACTGCAAGAGCAGTACCTGACCATGGGCATGGGCTTTCAGGTGGAGTTGACACCTTGGCCACCTTTGTCCAGCACATAGCGATGTCCACTGGAGAATGATCTGTTAGGCAGGAAGCTTTGATGAGGTGAAGCTTTAGTCCAGGATAAAGGTGCATGGAAGCACCAGCAGTGGCTATTGGGGAGGCAGGGCTGGTGTGCAGCATGGGATACTCAGCATCAGGGGGAATAGAGGAGGCAGAGAGGGAAAGAGAAGGGGTTGGGTTGTACCTTGTGGGGGTGGGAGAGTCTTAAAGTTAGGCCAAGGGGTTGGGTTTTATCCTGGAAATGATGAGAGGCATTTGGGGACTTGGGGAGCAGCCCAATGACCTCTTTCACCTTTTTGCTGGAGACCTCATAGAGGCTGAGATCATGAGACTAACTAGTCAAAAGGCTATGACCCTAACCGACATGAGAACCTTCCCCCTCGCTGCCCTCTGGCCCACAGCCCCTACAGGAAACATGCCCCACATCCCACATGCCTGAACTTGGGGTTGATTCAGAGACTCCTCTTCAGGGCCTCCCAGCTCTCAGCCCTCTGGCCCAGGGAAGTGGCATGTGGCGGTGGATGTAGGGTGCAGGGTGGAGCCTGGAGCCTGAAGTGTGACTTTCCCTCTACCTCTCTGGCCCAGGCTAGCCTGAGATGGATGCTGCTGCCCTTTGTGCTTGAAGTGCCCTTTGTTCTTCAAAGGGTGATTTTGTTTTTTAATCTGATGGGATCTAAGTTTTTGTTGTTGTTGTTGTTGTTGTTTCTCTTTTCCTTATATATTTTTTTGGGGGGGGCTCACACTCAGTGGTGCTCAGGGGGTTACTACTGGCTCTTTGTTCAGAAATTGTTCCTGGCAGGCTCAGGGGACCTGATGCCTGGGATTCGAACCACCGTCCATCCTGGGTTGGCTGTGTGCAAGCAAAGCCCTACCACTGTGATATCTCTCTGCCCCCCCTTTTTCCTTTTTAAAAATCTTTTGTAGATATTTTCTAACTTAATCTTATCATTTTTTTATATAATCAATGTGAAATTACAAAGTTATTTACAATAGGGTTTCTGGCATACAATGTGAAAGACCTGATTTGAAGCTGAGCTTCAGCATATCTTTTCTCTCTGTCTTTTATTCTCATTGCTAAGGAAGCCATGCCCAGGCCTGCCTTCAGGTGCATCTACCTCAGAAGGCTGCCTTTTGTTTCCACGTGCAGAGATGGCTGAGGGAGCGGGGGTTTTGGGCAGGGTTGGGGACAAGGGGCTTTTTGGGGTTGGAGAAAAAGACCACAAGGCTGCAGGGAACCCAGAAACTGGCACCTCCATTCTCAGAACTGTGCGACTTTCACCTCATCCCCCCTTCACCTTGTCCCTTGAAGTGTGTTTCACATTAAAGATTAGATGATGGAAGGCTGCAACGATAGTGCAGCAGTAAGGCGCTTGCCTTGCACACAGCTCACCTAGGATGGACCTAGGTGGTCCCTGGCATCCCATATAGTCACCTGAGCCAGGAACGACTTCTGAGTGCATAGCCTGGAGTAACCCCTGTATGCCACCGGGTGTGGCCCAAAAAACAAAACAAAAAAAAAAAGGATTAGATGATGAGTTTTGTGTTTTTCATCACTCACTTCTGCCAGACATCCCAAGAGCAGATGAACTTCTTCCCCCATCTAATTTTGAGTCCCCCAATAAAAGATTTGGGGGAACTGACTCATCAAGGCCTGTTGGGGTCACCCACAATTTTATTAAACTGTACCCTCCCTGCCCCCTGCCAATGTGTGACTAGGCTCACATAGTCTCCAGAAGGAAAAAAGAATAAGTGGATGATGGGCCTGAAACCCATAGTCATCCTTTTTTCTGTGGCATCCTTTCTCCCCCCCCCCCCCCCCAATCCCTTATCCAGTCCCTAAATCCCCTTGGTTTTTGCCTCCCTCAGTTCTGTAAACACAGACTAAATCCATGCCAGTTGCTGATGTGTGTTCCTCTTACCCTCATTCTCCTGATCAGTGTTGATAACTCCTAGTTAAAACTCCTAGTTGATAACTCTGCTGGTCCTAAGCACAGAGCCTGGGTCTCCCCTGCCCACATCCTTCTATGATGTCTCCCCTCTTCCCTCAAAGTCTGGGCTGCTTTGCTTCACAGGATGACCAGTTGCTCTCTGCCTCCTCCTCTGCTTTTCATTCAGGTGCCTGCTCCTCATGGCAAATAACTCATCATGTTCCTGGGCACCCCCTCTCCCTTCAGGCGTTCTTTCCTGTATTTGGCCCTCTCATTCCTGTGTTTCCTTTGGTGTCCTGACTCGCACTCAGCACCAGCCCCCTGTCAAATGCATTCATGGGGTTGGGGAAAATGATGAGAAGCTGAAGAGTGTACTGTCATGAAGCCTAGAGTCCTTGGGGAGGTGGCATGAGAGACCATGTTCCAGGAGGTGAGAGGACAAGTGGAGGGGACAGGGCTACACAGGACATGGGCTGGGTGTGTGGCAGATGGCTCTGTGTTGCCCATCAAGTAAGGAAGGACGGAAAAAAGGAAGGAAGGAAGGAAGGAAGGAAGGAAGGAAGGAAGGACGGAAAAAAGGAAGGAAGGAAGGAAGGAGGGAAGGAGGAAGGGAGGAAGTAAGGAAGGGAGGGAGGGAGGGAGGAAGGAAGGAAGGAAGGAAAGGAGGGAGGGAAAGAAAGAGGGAGGGAAGGAAGTGATGGGTGATGTGTTAGGTGAGTCCTTACTGCTATTTTTTGGACCATGGAGGTCCTTAGTCTCAGTGTTTGTTTGGCTTTATCTTTTATGTTGTTGTTTGTTTGCTTTTGGGGGGGGCACACCCAGCGATGCTCAGGGGTTACTCCTGGCTTGGGGGACCATATGGAATGCCAGGGATCAAACCTGCGTCCATCCTGGGTCAGCCATGTGCAAAAGCAAATGCCCTTCACTTTGCTACCACTCTAGCCTTGTTGGGCTTTATTTTAATGCTTAACTAGCACAGAGCCATAGGTGACTTCTGCATGTGGGAGTGGTGGAGTCACTTTTGTGCTAGACAATAACAGGCCGTGGGGCTGGTTCCTTGTATATGCTGGAAGTGCCCCAAAGGAGGAAATGACTGGACTGGACCTACCATGTAGCTGGTGTGAACAGATCAAGGATGGCCCAGACCATGTTCAGTGTCTGAGTTGCCTTTCTGGTGACCACTTGCAGGTTTTTTTGTTTTTGTTTTTGTTTTTGTCTGTGCTGACTCTTGGGTAGATTTCTTGGGTAGCAGATAAAGGGTGCCTGGGAGCCCAGTAGGGGTGATGACCGCACACACATGGGAATCTTGTATTCTCACCTTTTTTCTTTGCCCTCTTTTTACCATTTTATTATTTTTGCCTTTATTGTGGTGTCTGTTAGGGATCACAACCGCCTTGCCATCATGGCTTTTATTGAGTGATGTGTGATGTGTATTTGATTTTTAATGCTTCAGATAAAAAAAAAGGTAATAGATACTACTTGGTGATGCATTCAAATGCTCAGAAATCACAAACAAATTGGAAAACATCAAGGCATATCCCTCCACCCATCCCCCCCCCCTTAACTTTGGTGTATGTGTTTGTGAGTGTATATGTTTGAGTTTCTTTCTGGTTTGGGGGCCATACCTAGCAATGCGGGGGGAATACTCTTGGCTCTGCACTCAGGAATCATTCCTAACAGTAATAGGAAGACCATATGGGATTTTAGGGATCAAACCCAGTCAGCAGTATGCAAGGCAAGTACCTTATCTGCTGTACTATTGATATCCTACCTAATCTTTCTTATCCAGTTTCCCTCCTCTTCCAGGCCATCACTTTCTAATTTTTGTATATACTTAAATTTCTGTTGACAAACACAATCATCTATCAATACATCAGATCATATATAATAAATGTATATTCCTGCTTCCTAAGCTATGAAGTAGATTATTCACAGTATATTGTTCTGTTCCTTGCCTTTTTTGTTAAAAATGTACCCTGGAGATCTTCCCATGTCAGCACACAGAGAGTTTCCTCATTCATGTTTTCTCTCATGTGGAAATCACTGTCTCTCATCTAACCAGCCCCCCTGCCCCCACTTTTGATAGGCACTTGAGTTGCTTCCAACTTTCTGATCTAACCAATAGTGCTGCAATGAATGACTTGATATTTATATCATTTTGTACTTGTACCAGTACATGCGAGAGTATATTTTAGCGTATGTTTGTCTCTTTGATAGATGTTAACAATTTGACTTTATCTTTTTTAAATATTATGTTCAAACAAAGGACTCTCTTAGCCATGGACTACTGACCACATACATAGCCATGAAAATACTTGACGTACTTAAAAAGCAGTGCCAGTTTCTGCATATTATTCTATTCATGGTTGCACTCTCAACATTTAGCTCAGTGTCCTAACATACAACAGGAGTCAGAGAATGTCAGGTTTTAAAAATCACACTGTTGGGCACCTTTGGGTCATGGGACTTTTCCCTTTTGGTTACTTAACTCCCATTACCATTTTTCTTATCTGGTCTCTCAGATACATTCCTCCTCACACCCCAGGACATTCTGCTTTTCACTTGCCCACAACTCTCTTTTTCTGAAAAGTTGCTCTTTGTCTTGATCAGGGTACTTGCATATGTTTCAGCTGTACAAATTTCCAATTCCTCTCCAATTGGTAGTTACAAGTTAATTTGTACATTGAAATATAGTCTATGCAGCCTTACTTAATGATGGGGAGACATTCCAAGACATTCATCTTTGGAGTAATTTTGTTTTTGTATGACTATTGTAGACTATACTTACATAAGCCTAAATGGTACATAAACCTAGCTCCACTCTTAGGCTTGGGTAAGGGTCACTGCCCTGTGGTGCTCAGTCAGTGATTTTAAAATGGATTCACTTTGTCCTACAACTGAAATCATTCTTGAACCCAGCACATTTTTATCCCTCCACCCCCTTCTGATTCATTGTCTTCTGTCTCTTTGGATTTGCCTAATCTGGACATTTCATGAAAGTAGACTCATAGAATTATGTGACCTTTTCTACCTGTCTTCGTTCACTTAGCATTGTTTTTTGTTTGTTCGTTTTTTGGGGTCCCACACCTGACAGGGTTCAGGGATTATTCCTGGCTCTGTGCTTCAGGGTTGCTCCTGGTAGACTTGGAGTGACCATGTGCTAGAGAAAGAACCAGGGTCTTCTGCTTTCAGAGCACTTGTTCCAGTTCATTGTACATATCTTTCCCAACTTCAACCTCACCTAGCATGCGAGCCTAAGATTTGTCCATATAGTCTTCACTGCCTACCTTAATGGTTCATTCTTCTTTAAGTAATATTCTACTGTATACAGATTCATTCATAAATATATTTGGGTTACTTTCCCCACACTCATGAGTAAAATACTCATGTACAAGATTCCATGTGGTCCTAATATTTTTAGTTCTCCTAGGTACATATATATGCCCATGAATGGAATTGCAGAGAAATCAACTAGTTTTAATATGGGAAAGCAGACAGCATTGAACCAGTCTTTTTCATCTCAGAGGTGTATCTCCAGGTCAGCATTGTAAATATTATTTATAATTATTCAGACTTTTCACGTTGCAGTCTTGGTTGTAGAGTTATAATTAATAGACTGCAGTCCTTTAATCGCCTTTATTTAATTCAGAGGCATATGTTAGAGTTCTTACAATTGAATTTATTGAAATCTTACCCTAGCACTACACTATATTTGTGGGCATGAGAAAATATACAGCTCTGGCAATAAAGTCATCTTCTATCTGAAACAGCTTCAATATGCATCTGTGTTGAACTGGTTAAGTAAATAATGTTATATTCATACAGTGGAAATACTCTATAACTGTTTAGAAGAGAAGGAAATCATTCTTGATGTACTAGCATGAACTAATGTCTTAAAAAATGGTATTTAGGAGTATGTAGGATGGACCCTTTTAATAAAAACTTGCTTTTAGTCATGCTCAGGCAAAATCTGGAAAGACCACAGCAGACTGTCAATATTGGTGATGTCCCTAAAGAGAGTTTATGAAAGACTTCAGCTTCCAGCATTTTTCAGGTTTTCTTCAAGTATTTCCTTGTGGAGATGTGGATAGCTTCGAAGTTCATTTAACTTCGCCCATTTATATTTGGAAAAAAAGGAACTAGAGATAAAATTGTATCTGAAACAACAGATACTATTCTGTAGGATGTAGTATAGCATAGGACTAAGGGCCAAATACATATTTGTTTAATGTAGTGAAAGTACAAATTGTGTGTGCCCAGAGGTGAGAGAGTATTTTGTTTGATTTTGGGCCACACTCAGCTGTGCTCCTGGCTCTGTGTTCAAATCTCATTCCTGGTAGTGCTTGCGTTTGACCATATGGTCATTGAACCCAGGTTTGACATGCTTAAGGCCAGTATCCTATCCGCTATACTATTGCTCTGGACCCTGAGAGAGATAATTTCATTCTATCAGTCAGGGAATCTTTTTTTAAAAAAGGAATGTAGGACTTGAACTGGGCCCTGAAAAATGATGCTTTGCTTGTAGCACCTCAGTTTCTAGAGTCAAAGATCACAGAAGGGTATCACGTTGTTCCACGAGCCACACTCCACACTAAGCAGTGTGTCTGTGCCTTCTTTTGTTTTCTCCCTCACCCTGTTAGAAGTCTTGTTTCACTGATGAACCCACTAAAAATTAGAAAGCTGATGTAGCCCAATAATATCCTCATGCTCACAGATGCCAGAGTTATTATACAATCCTAATCCCAGAGCCTGAGACTGGACACCAGTAATTTCCAACTGCCAGGCCATGGTTAGTTAGATGCTGGTCCACAGACATCACAACGTTGCCTGACACTGCTGGGCTCTACTGTTTCGGTAAGGAAAATGAGACATAGAGAATTCAAAGAGAAAGAGAGAAAATTTATTAACTGTTTTGTAAATTTATTTTGGATACATACTCAGTAGTGCTCAGAGGTTTTATTCCTGGCTCTACACTCAGGGATCATACCTGGTGCTTAGGGTACCATATGGGGTGCCAGGGTTGGGACCCCAGTTGGCCATATTCAAGGCAAATAGGCAAATGGTTTATCCACTGTAGTGTGTCTGTTGTGTTGTGTGTGTGTGTGTTTGTTTGAGAGAGAGAGAGAGAGAGAGAGAGAGAGAGAGAGAGAGAGAGAGAGAGAGAATCTTGTCTGATATTACATATCTCCTTCAATTGATGAACCAGGATCTGACATTAAGAATTTAGAGTCTTCTGGATAATTTCTCTCCTCAGTTTCTCAGTTACACTGATATTTTCTTGGTGGACTGAAATCTCTGGAGTTGGGGGGGGGGGGGAATCAGGAGGCTCTGAGTGTGTAAAATTTTTCTGACTATATCTCTTATTTTGGCAACTCGCTTACCATTGAAAACTTTAAAAGTAACACCCAAGAACTGGAGATTACAGTGGATAGGGTACTTAGCTTCCTTGCAGCCAACTCAGTCTTGTTCCCTGGTACCCCATATAGACCTGAGCTCTACTGGGAACAAGCCTTGAGTTCAGAGCCAAGAATAAGTCCTGGGCATAGCCGAGTGTGGCCCTGCATCTCTCCTCCAATTATATATACATATATATATATATATACACATATATACATATATATACACACATATATACATACATATATAGAGAGATAGATATATAAGTGAAATTAAAGAAATAAAGTAGCACTTAATATTTCTCACACATTTTGGCCATCTCTTTTCAAGTAGAATTTAGTAATATTACCTGCTCTCTACTTTTTTGTTGTGAGGAATAAATGTGGGTTCCTGAACAGCTTTTTTTCACCCCTTCTTTTATTTTTTAGAATTTTTTAAAACTTTATTGTTTGATTGGTCCACACCCAGCAGTGCCTAGGGGTTACTCCTGGCTCTGCACTCAGAAATCACTCCTGGCAGGCTGGGGGACCATATGGGATGCCGGGAATCAAACCGAGTTCCTCCCAGATTAGCCGCATATAAGGCAAACACCCTACTGTTGTGCTATCTCTCCAGGATCCTCACCCCTTCTTTTAAAGAAGAAATTCAGTGCTCAGGCCTGGGGTTAGACGTGTGTGTTATAGCATGCATTGGTTTGGGTGAGCAAGGTGGAATTTCCCGAATGGGTTGGAGAGAGGACTGAGTCTCTGACCACCTACTTGCTGGTTGGATTCTTCCTAAGTCAGGACACCTAGAGAAATCTACTGCGTCCCACAGTTGTTAGCTGTTTATGACCTTATTTTAGGAAGTCACAATTCAGTGTCAGTTTTTTTCTTAAATTCTTCCTCCTTGCCTTTTTTTACACTGATATGATTCAATTAGACATATCTGAATGATGTTTTTTTCTCTTTTATGTAATACATACCATTCATTATCTTTTTATATGGTAAAATGTGTAAAGCATAAAATGTATTCTCTTGGTCTGGGCACGGAGCTTAGAACTCGAGCACATGGGGGCTGGAGTGATAGCACAGCAGTAGGGTGTTTGCCATGCACGTGGCTGACCCAGGAGGGACCTGGGTTTGATCCTCGGCATCCCATATGGTTCCCCAAAGCCAGTAGCGATTTCTGAGTGCATAGCCATGAGTTACCCCTGAGCATCACAGGCATGGCCCAAAAAGCAAAAAAAAAAAAAAAAAGGCATGCCTTGCTTGTGTAAGGTCCTGGATTTAGTGCCCCAAACCCTCCAAATACTATTTTTTGTTTTGTTTTGTTTGGGGGCAATACCTGGCAGTACTCAGGGCTTACTCTTGGCTTAATGCTCAGTAATCACTCTAAGGGAAACTTTATAGGGTGCAAGTGATTAAACCTGGGTGGGCTGTGTACAAGGAAAGTACCCTGCCTGCTATACACTCCAGTGACCGTGGAGAACTTAATTATTTGTTAAGTGCCTAATTCAGTAGTGCAAAGCCCATTCCTGTGATTGTGTAATTCATTCCCCAGAACTCATTTCAATGGATTCTGAAAACATCTGAGTCTGTGTACTTTTTGGGGGTGCCTGGGAGGTACAATTGCCTCAGATTGACTCCTTGCTCAGTCAGTTCAGGAGAGGACAGTGGTCATTTTTTGCTGCGTATGGGATGCATTATCTCTGTACACGGCTGGTTCTTCAAAGGGAGTCTCTGCCCCTGGAACATGGCTCAGTTTCTACCCAGTGGAGCACCCAGTGCTCAAGGTTACTGGACCCAGCTTTTCTGGCTCATTTGGTGGCATTCTCTCACCCCAACATACTCTGGGGGAGCTGTGCTTCCTCTGTTCTCAGGAGACCTGGGGGAGCTCGTGGTTTTGCTTGTGTGAGAGCCCAGTGTCTGACTAAGCCCAAGTGGCCTGGGTGGGGCAGGGTGGGAGAGGGTGCTGCTGCCCAAACCAGCACTTCGCCAAACCCCCAATCAATGGTTTGCCCAAATATAGTTGTCCTAGGCCTGCGACCCATCTTGTTAAAGCTAAATATACTGTCCCAGAGCTTGCAAGTCCGGCTCTGTCCAGGAATGACTCCGCTGTTAGTCCTAAGTGCCTTTCTTCCATGCCACTTCTCACAACTGATCTGAGTGATGTGGCCAGAGTCCCAGACTACGGGCTTGTGGAAAACAGCAGATTGCAGAGGATTGGCTCCAGGTTGCTTTTGGGTTTGTGCATTGCCATGGAAACCTCTGGAACATGAAAGACAGTCGTGGCATTCTTGTCCAGTCCATAGAGCTCCTTATAGAGAAGGAGGTTGATTGTGATGATTCACTGGCAGGCTCCCCAACCCTGAGAAATAGACTCGCAGGTTTGAGATGCAGTTGCCAGAGCCATCTCTGGGTACAGACCTTGACGTTGTATTCCACAGTGCCAGCTTGTACAGGGCTTAAATAGCGAGCAAACCGTCTTCACATTGCCTGAATTACGGGAGCCTCTTTTGCTGGCTTGATGAAATGACTCACCTGTGCTCAATTTTATGATTCGAAAAATAGAAGTGCAGAGGCCGGAGAGATAGCACAGCGGTAGGGCATTTTTCATTACCTGTAGCCAACCCGGGAGGGACCCGGTTTGATTCCTGGCATTCCATATGCCCCCCCCCCCCCAAGCCTGCCAGGGTGATTTCTGAGTGCAGAGCCAGGAGTAACCCCTGAGCACCACTGGATGTGGCCCAAAAAAATCAATCAATAAAATTAAAAAAAAAATAGAAAAGTGGAAGTGCAGGTAATTGGGCCACCTCCTTGAGTTTGGGGAGGGATCAGGTATTCCCAGATGCGGGTGCCGCTTTCTGACAGTGCCGGATGTATACTCAAGATGCACCAGCATTAGTGCAGGAATATTAGTCAGTTCTATGACTGGCTTTTTTCTGCACTCCCCGACAGGAAAAGTGTTAGGGCTGCTCATAGGCTAGGACTGTAGCTCAGAAGTGACTGCACACTGTACTTGCATGAGGCCCTGGCTTTAGTGCCTACCAACAACAGTTTGGTCTGATCTGTATACTTTGATGCAGCCATTCCACTCCACGTGCTTGTTTAGACTCAGACTTGCTGCCGGGGCCACAAGTTCTTCAAAAAATATGCTGGTTGAGCCCATAAGAGATATCATCCATCTGGTGCTTTGCCTGCAAGAGACTGTGGCTTGACCCCTGGTACCATATGATCTTCTGAGCAACTGGAGTAGCCCTAGATAAGACCCAAACACATCCTTGCTCACCAAAACAATAATAAAAACAACAAACTATGCAGGCTGTGTCTATCCTGGAGACTTTTTCTTGGTGGGTGCTGAGCTTGAACATCTTACCCAGGTTTCTGTTTCTGAAATTCCAGCCTCATACCTCATTTCTTTTTTCTTTATTTTTTTTTTGGGGGGGGGGGTGTCACACCCGACAGCACTCAGGGGTTACTCCTGGCTCTGCGCTCAGAAATAGCTCCTGGCAGGCTCGGGGGACTATATGGGATCCTGGGAATCGAACCGAGGTCTGTCATGTGTTGGTTGCATATAAGGCAAACACCCTACTGCTGTGCTCTTTTCTTTTTTAGAGCTATTGTCTGTGCTTCCATCTCTCTTTCCAATACATAGATGGAAACAAGTTGGTGTCATTAATTTGAGGTCAGCCTCTTAGAATATTTTCTTTCATTTAATATTTTTTTACTTTATCTTAACATGGCTGTTTATGAAGTTGCTCATAATACAGTTGTTTCTGTATTTATTTGTGTATTAATCTGTGTTTCTGTTCAATTCCATCAATCCTGTAGCTAACATGCCCTCTTATCTTTGTCCCATGTTTCCAACCACTCCCACGTTTATCCCCTTGGCAGACATGAAATAATCTGCTTTATATTGCCTGCTACAACTAAATGATAATGGAATCATAAAAAGAAAAAACTGCAGTAAAAGAAAATTTGTGAAACATGTTATATCACAGTAGGGTCATGAAGTTATTCTTTGATGGTTTGTTGCCATTTGTTTTGTTTACTGACTTTGGTTGGCTTCTATGCTACTTTGAAATCTAATCTGGTACATTCCTACTGGGGTGTCAGTATCAAAAAATTTGGAGGCGTCACGTGGCCACATACGGAGTCAGGAATTCCAGTATCTGCGGAGCTGGATGATGAGCTGACTTGACAGTGACTGTGAGACGTGTTTGTGGCTCCTCTTGGAATATTTTCCATGTAAGTGTGACCTGACACAGCACTAAAAAAATGGAAATTTTTATTTTGTGACATTTTTGTTGAAGAACTTTTGAAACTTGTGAATATCGTTGGGTGGGGTTGTCACTACTAAATGTGCTTGAGTAGAGCGAACCATGTAGTTTCAAGGATTGAACCCAGGCTTCCTATAAACAAAACAGGCACTTTAATCCTCTAAGCTTCTATCCCAGCCTTATTTAATTTTCTTGGTAGCACAATTGATTTCATTTCTATTCTGATCTTATTTTGGGATAAGGTGTTGTCCTCCCTGATTATAATAAAACCAGATTCTTATTTGCACTCCCCATAGCATATTCAAATAGTTCTAATATTGTATTTAGTAAAAGATAAGGTTACATCTAAATAAATGTCTTGGGTTAGGTGCAATGAGTATACTTCTAGAGGTCTGAAATTATACACCCCCAATTTTGGAGTATTGTAAGCCTGTAGGTAATTAGGAAAATTTGTTTCAGTTCCCTGCTGGTGCATTTCCCTTGGGGCCGGAGCGATAGTGCAGTGGTAGGGCCTTTGCCTTGCACATGGCTGATCCAGGACGGACCTGGTTCAATCCCTGGCATCCCATATGGTCCCCCAAGTCAGGGGCTATTTCTGATCACAGAGCCAGGAGTAATCCCTGAGCGTCACTGGGTGTGGCCCCAAAACAAAAACAAAAATTTGTTTCAGAAAATATAAATTGATATTTATATCGTAAATTGATATAAATTGATATTGCAGTTGTAGAATAATGTCTGGGATATTTTGGTTTTGTATGATTTTTAAAATTAAGTTACAGAATGCTATGTTGATGTAGGTCTTTTTGAGGTTGTCTTCATATTTAAAAATATTATTTTGGGTAAGTCACACCTGGAGTACTCAAGGCTTAATATGGTTCTGTGCTCAGGGATCACTTTTGGCAGGGTTCAAGGGGTCATATATGGTGCAGGGGTCGAACCCAGGTTACTGATTGCAAGGCAAGATCCCTGTCTGGTTTTGAAGTTATTTTATTTTTTTAAAAGGTTATCTATGCAGATAATTGTCAAAATGTAATTGGTGATTTTCTCTGTATAGAATTACCAATAACTTATATCTTATGTTGTTCTTACTCATACATCTGTTTTGCTTATATTTTCCCATTTTATTGAGATACCATGCTTCATCATGTTAGCTTTAATTAAACATATCGTTTTGATGTCATAAAAGGCACATTAAAGGTGTTCTCTTTGTATTTAGCTTTTTGTTTTGGGCTCACATCTGGGGCACTCGGGGAGCCATTTGGTTCCTAGGATTGCACCCAGACCTCCCACATGTAGGAACTCACTGAGGTCTCTTCCATGGCTGTTTTCATCTTGGAGGTGGAAATTTTGAGTAATTAGTACAGAGTCCTTAGCTTGGTGAGCAGAAAAGATGAATGAAATGAGGAAGGAGAGACAGTCTGAGGCATGGCCTCTGGAGGTTGGGGTGTGTGTATATGGGAGAAGTAAATGGCCCGATAGAGTTTGAGCCTGAAAATTCAGTGGAGTGCTGATTGGGACTGTGGCAGTGATAAGCCTGTCCCCCCTGACTCCAGAGCTGTCATTCTCACCTACTATAAATAAAAGCTTTGCTTTTTTCAGAAGCTGTTTGCAGAGAGGCTCAGAGGGTCAAATGAGGTGTCCTGAGAAGCCTGTACTGAGAAACCTCAAGGAAAAGGCAAGTCAGGATTGACTAGTGCGGAAGTCAAACTTACCCATTCCTGATAGTAACTGCACCCGTGTGTGTCGAAGAGGGTTGCACTGAAAACAGAAGTATTAACACCTTTATTGAAAACTCTTTAATTTAAACTCTAGCACCTTTGCCCCTCGTGCCCAGTGCTGGGGAAGCATGCCACCTGGTCTGGTCTTGACCCTGGTTTTGAGAGCACATCTCATTTTTCTTCTCATTTGTAATAAGCAGATGCAGGTGGTAGGTAGGGTAGTGAACAGGGCACTGTGAGGGATATTATGACCCCCACAACCCAACTGCCCTTCAGCCCAGGGACCCATACTTCTGTGCTGAGGGCAAAGCTAACCCCTGCCGCTGGCTCCCTGTGTTCTGCAGGACCAGCTGTCTGCACAGAAGTCCTGGCAGCATAGATTTGTGAGCCCAACTTCTGCAGAAAGGAACGAGGCAGGGAAAGGCTGATGGGGCTTTCCTATGACTCCCCATACAAAGGTGATAAACGATGACAAAGCAGTGATAAAACAAGAAAAAAAATAATTTTAATTGTCACTTTCTGAATACCCATGATATGCCAGGCCCGGTTCTAGACTTTTCCTTTTTTTTAACATGACTTGTTGATTTTTTGTAGGGAAGTGTTTGAGATGGACTCCTGGCTCTGTGTCATTCCTGGGGTGTTCAGGGACTATATGGAGTGCCTGGTATAGAGCCCAGGTCAGCTGTGTGCAAGGCAAGCGCCTTACATCCTGTGCTATTTCTTCAGTGCTCTGGTATTAGATTTGGCCTTCCAGCCCTAGTATTCCCCTCAGTGTTGAATCAATTGTTTTCTGACTCCAGGGAACATGAGAAATAGCCTCCTCTAGTAGTGAGGAGTGAGTGAGCTTGATATTGAGATTTGAACACAGGGTTTTCTTTCTTTCTTTTTTTTTTTTTTTTTTTGGATTTTGAGCCACACCAGGTGACACTTAGGGGTTACACCTGGCTTTGCGCTCAGAAATCGCTCCTGACTTGGGGGACCATATGGGATGTCATGGGATCGAATCGCGGTCCATCCTAGGTTAGCGCGTGCAAGGCAAACACCCTACTGCTTGCGCCACTGCTCAGATCCAACACAGGGCTTTCTAAGTAAAAACCAAAGACTTTTGGGCCAGAGAGATGCTCCAGAGGTTAAGGCTCTTGCCTTGCACACAGCTGACCTCTCCCTGGCACTCTGTATAGTCCCTGAATACTCCTAAACACAGAGCCAGGAGTTCATCCCAAACCCCTCCCCACTTTAAAAACTCAACAGTCATGGGTATCCTGCTGTCATACCCACACACAGAACTAGGACCAAGCCTTAAGCACTGCTGGATGTGTCTCCCCCCACAAAGGAACCCATAAAAATCCCCAGGGTCTTAAACCGTTCTGTTCTCCCATCTCTCAAAGGGGAGGTACAGGCAGCTGTTGCTTCAGGAAGTGAGGGAGAGATGCTACCCAGCAGAAGGGGAAAAGGATTCCAAGGGAGGCGAGGCCAGAGTAAACTGAGTTGCAGGTGGGAGGTAAGGCAAGGGAGTAGTCGTGGGCAAAGAAAGACGAGAAAGAGAATACATGCAATTCTCGCCAGACTTCCTGGGCCCTGACAGTTCTGAGAAATGCTAGGTTAGAATGAGCCCTAGAGTGCAGGACTTGTCAAGAACCTTTGGCATAACTATAATGAGTGTTGGCTGTCTGTACTTACTGACCCTAGAGATTATTTCATTTATAAATGTCTATAGCATCCTTAAGGACACCCAGATCAGTCATTTTCAGCTCATTTGTGATCAATCAGGGTGGAGAGGGAAAGAGACTCTGGAATGTCAGGTGAAAGTGCTAGGCCTTGTCCTGCAAGGGGAAGGATAAGGCCAGTGCATGGCCGTCTTTGAGAGCATATATGGTCTGGTCATTCTGTTCCGGGAAGTGAGAATGGAGTCCTACCCAATAGTCTAAGTAGAAACCTGAGAAAAGAGGGGGCGCAGGGTTGAAGGGATGGATTTAATATCATCCTAAGGGAAAAAGTCCAGCACTGAATGTGTTGGGAATGTGGGGAATCCTGGCCTGCAGCTTGGCAAGCAGGGATGTCACCTGGCACCGGTTTGATGTTGGGCATGTTGAATCGGGAGCTGAGAGGTGGTGGTTTGATGAAGAGGCTTCAGAAAGAAGTGCAGGGGAAAGGGTGGAGGAGTAGGAATGAGTGTCCTTGGAAGAGAAGCAACCCTTGGAAAAGGATGCCAGAGAGCAAGAAGCTGAGACTACACCTGGATGTCCACCCCGTGCCAGAGAAGTCCCAAGTGGTATCTATGCCAAGCAATATGGTGGGCACCTTTAAAAAGACAGGGCATAGGAGGAACCCAAGCTCTGGAGGGTGCTGCTCCCCTATCTCCTGCATTACATGGCTCTGTCTGTGCCTCCTTAAACCCAGGGGATAGTCGTTGAGGCTTCAGAGGATTACAGGAGGTCTGGCCTACATGGTGGCCACCCACTCAAACCCATCAGTCACTTGACTCGCCATTTTTATCCCCATTACCCTCACCTTGCATGATGGCCTGGTGGCCTCATTCTGTGGACTGTTTTGTCCTTTGAATCCTCACCTGCTGGATTTGGACCAGTGACTACTCTTACTCTCATCCCTAGCCTCCCAACCTCAGTTCCCTTTTCCCTCCAATGACTGGTTGGGGCCAGTAGCTTGGGTTTCTGTGTTTAGGTCCGCAGGATGGTTGAGAATTGAGTGTCTGCAGTGTCTGATCCAGCTGAGCCCACTAAAGCAGCCAGCTGTGAACCTTTCAAGGGCCTGTGTGTAATTGGTTTGGGGGATGGGCAGAGAGCTGGGGACAAAGAAGACTGTTTTGGAAAAGGAAAATAATTAAGTGAATATAACATCCTTGGGTTATTGGGGTGGGGTGCAGTGCTGGGGCAAGAGGAAACCCGTTTTTTTTCCTTCTTGGTTTCCTACTCTCCCAGGTCCAGAGATGCCTTTGGCTACCCTGCTGACCCCTGCAGCACCCCCTTTTGCAGCGCCCCCATCCCCCTCTCTCATTACGCATTCCTTTAATCCCACCCACCTCTAGGCTGCCAGCTGGCAGAAACTCAGCAGATTCCAAACCCCAGCTGGTGCCAGAGTGTTTACACGGGTGGGGACGCTTGGCAGACAACTTGCCCCCAGCTACTCAGCTGTAAGAAAAAGGTAGAAAGACCATGCAGAGATGAGTGGCTATTTGTTTGCAGACTTTTCCTCCCCACTCCAGCCTCCTCTCCGCGCCCCCTCCACCTCCCTTCCTACAAAAATGAGTGGGGAAAGGATGTTTTTTTGGTCAGGGCTGGAGATTTCATGAGTGAGTCCTTCCTCAACCCCCAAGCACTTTAGCTTATAATCTCCCATTTGAATTCTGTCCCATGCCCAGTGGGTGGGAGTCCCCCACATCAGTTCTCCAAGCTAAGGAAATGAACCTTCAGCCTTTGGCAGTTACCGTATTTTCTGGCGTATAAGACAACTGGGCGTATAAGATGACCCCCAATTTTCGGTTGACTTTTTTTCACTTCAAAAGTCATCTTATCCGCCAGAAAATACGGTAGTGTCAGTCCAGCCTATATCCTCACAAAAAAGCATCCCTGACACTGAGATAGGGGTCAGGTGCTGCCTGCCCTGACCTGACCTGCTGCAAGTGAGGTGTGAGAAACTGGTCCCTAAGTCAGAGAACAGGCCCGTTCTTTGGTGGCACCCTGATCTGGAAGAGCTTCTCTGGCACTCAGGAGAAATGCTTTCTTCCTCCCTCATCCATGGCCTGCCATGCCTTATGGAGTCCCCCCAGCACCCCAGCAGGACATGTATATGGATTTGGATTTAAAGTGTTTTATTGCCAACAGTTGCGGTTCATATTTTTCATAAGTTAGTATTAAGCTGTGTAGTCAAGGAAGAGAAGACCTGGGTCAGGAGAGGTCTGCAAGAAAGAGAGTAATTAAGGATATAGTGGCCACCCTGGGGTCCCTAAGGCTGAATAGGGGCTAAGAAGGGGTTAGCATGTGTAGAATGGAAGGGAGGAGGGAAGTAGGAAGTAGGAAGGGGGGAGGACAGCCTCCGTGAGTGGTATTGGTGTTCTGAGGAACAGAAGCCAGGGCTTTGCTAGAGGATCCAGTCTCTGCCACATTAGCCAGAGGATGTCTCCATTGAACACCTTGTTGGTCCTCTAAGCCAAGATCCAGGCTGCCCCCAGCCCCTTGGAGGTCATACTTAAAATGGTCCACAGGCAGAATGGAGCAGAGATCTGGAGAAGCAAGTACAGAATTACCCAGCTCAGCCCAGCATTTCTGTTTTTTCTCCTCTCTCTCTCTCTCTCTCTCTCTCTCTCTCTCTTTTTCTGGCCACATTTGATGATGCTCAGGGCTTATTCCAGTTTCTGGGCTCAGGAATCACTCCTCATGGTACTTAGGAGACCATGGAGGGGCTGGAGAGATAGCATGGAGGTAAGGCGTTTGCCTTTCATGCAGAAGGTCATCGGTTCGAATCCCGGCGTCCCATATGGTCCCCCGTGCCTGTCAGGAGCAATTTCTGAGCACGGAGCCAGGAATAACCCCTGAGCACTGCCGGGTGTGACCCAAAAACCACAAAAAAAAAAAAAAAAAGGAGACCATGGAATGCTGGTGATGGAACCTGGTGGGTCACATGCAACGCAAGTATCCTACTCACTGTACTATCTCTCTGTCCCCATGTTCCTTTCCATCTTTGTACCCTTCGTCCTTTAAACTCTGGTGGTCAGAAAAGTGCCAGTGTGTGGACCTATGCTCTGTACTTCTATAGACTCCAACTGCAACTCATCTACCCCCTTCTGCTTAGTACTCTTTGCGATGAGCCCAGGTCACCCTTCTGCTTAAAAGTGGCAGTACGAAGTCAGTCAGTACCCCCACTTCCATCTTCTGTAGCTACTCAAGATAATACTCAAGTGCCACTTAAGCCCGTTTCCTTCTCTTACCCCTGTGTTTTGTACACTCGACCTGACCCTCAGGGGCCAAGAGGAATTTCCAGATGAGCACTAATGGGGTTCCAATCACTAGGGCCACGTGCCACTGTGGATTATCTCTTTCTGATGGCTTCATCGGCACTGTCACAGGAGGAAGAGCTCGGAGTCACTTGGCCAATTGGAGACTGATAATGTAGAGTTGGTAAACTAGGGGAGGTGAGGTTTCAGATTTCTCCGACTGAAAATAGAGTTTAAGTCTTAATGTTACAACCCACCTCCCTTACTATGAGGAAAGCAGTTGCTTCCTAATCTTGGCTCCCTCCACTTGGGAGCAGGACTTTGATAGGCATTTGGTGTTGGAATAGATGTGCTTAGGAGTTCATCAAATGTAGTTGCTTATCCTAGTAGCTTTTGGGATAGTTGAATGAATCATGGGAAGGAGGGAGGGAGGGAGGGAAGGAAGGAAGGAAGGAAGGAAGGAAGGAAGGAAGGAAGGAAGGAAGGAAGGAAGGAAGGAAGGAAGGAAAGGAAGGAAGGAAGGAAGGAAGGAAGGAAGGAAGGAAGGAAGGAAGGAAGGAAGGAAGGAAAGAAGGAAGGAAGGAAGTGTTGTATATGTAAATATTTTAGGGGATTATTATGTTACTGACCCTAACCTGATTGGTGATTGTGCCCTACCCTAGGGTGTGACCTGGCATTCTGCCCCCACCCTAGTAATACCTGATTCTGCTTCCACCATTGGTTGGTATCTGATCCCACCATTGAGTGGTACCTGATTCTGGGGGATAAAAACAAGGGTTGTGGAAGGCGAGAGGCTTTTTGCTGGAACTGAGGCTGAGTCTTTGGACTTCAGTCTTGTCCACTGAATAAAGCTAATATTTCCACAAGCCTGACTGTCTGCGAGCTGTTTACCCGCCGGTTCACCTCAGAACCGTCGGCTAGACAGGGTGGCAGACGCGTGCTCTGAGCTGAAGGGGAAAGACCTCATCCTCCATCCCTCCATCAGTCAACCTCTTCAGGGGCTGACTTGCAACAGGAAGGAAGGAAGGGAGGGAGGGAGGGAGGGAGGGAGGAAGGAAGGAAGGAAGGAAGGAAGGAAGGAAGGAAGGAAGGAAGGAAGGAAGGAAGGAAGGAAGGAAGGAGGAAGGAAGGAAGGAAGGGAGGAAGGAGGAAGGAAGGAGGAAGGAAGGAAGGAAGGAAGGAAGGAAGGAAGGAAGGAAGGAAGGAAGGAAGGAAGAAGCTTTAAAGTTTGTGGAGGTCTATTTTTCCTTTTCTTCCCATTTCAGCCTAGTTTATGGGAAGTGAATGGGGAGCTACAGTTCTAGCTGGACCACAGACTGGAAGCTTTGGGGGGGGGGCATCTGACACCTGTGGCTAGAGGTTATCAGGCTCCTCTTTAGCACTGTCACTACTCCATGTCTCACCTCCCCCTCTGCTGACCCACTCTTAGTATGTTGTGGCTTAGTTGCTTCCTTCCTAGAAGTCTTCTTGTAGGAGAGTCATTAACCTTCCCAATCCACAGCACTTTCTAGTCTCTACGCCCCTCCTTTGTGCAGGGTACCCTGGCAGGTTCAAAAGTGGATGCAGTTATGATCCCCTTGTCCCCATTTTGTCCTCATCCAGGTCAACTTTCTCACTGTCTTAAAATTTAGGGCTTAGGGGGCCGGAGAGATAGCACGGAGGTAGGGTGCTTGCCTTCTATACAGAAGGATGGTGGTTTGAATCCCGACATCCCATATGGTCCCCTGAGCCTGCCAGGAATAACCCCTAAGCACTGTTGGGTGTGCCAAAAACAACACCACCAACAACAAAATTTTAGAGCTTAGGTGAGGGACATTTTCAGCAGTGAAGCATGTATGAAGCCTGAGGTTCTATTCTTAAAGGCACGTGATCCCTATGGCTGCCGGCTCTGCCTTTCATTGCACAGCAGTCATAAAACTGACCGCTGGTAACAAAGTCTTCCTTGGACCATTCCTTTTTAGGCTCATTTTTCAGGTAATTGAGGTGGTGATGGTAAGGCAAGCAGCTGTCAAAGGATAGGGGGGGTCCTGGGTCCAGCCACCATTTCTGGAGTTTCTTAGGTTACAAATTTGTGCACAAATTTGGGAAGATGAAATGAGGTGCTGTCATGCTTGCGTGTGTGTGTGTGTGTGTGTGTGTGTGTGTGTGTGTATGTGTGTTTGTGTGTGTGTGTAGGGCAGTGTCTGGATCATTGTGGGAGGTCAGGAAATAGCAGCAGCAGCAGCAGCAGGAGGAGTTCCTGCTAGAGTTGGAGGTTAACTGAGGTAATTTTTGCCTGGCATGTAGCACAGGGACAGACCTTTAATCCATGTCCAATGTCATACTTCAGTGTCCCTATTCCTTTAGGGCAAAGGAGGTTCCTGTGAGTTAATCGTGTAAAGATCCATAGTTCTGCCTGGCCAGCAGTAAATGTTCAGTAAATGGGGGGAGTTATGGTGCATTTTATCATTTCTGAAGTTGGGGGTCTGCTCTGAAGGATACCTTGGCTTCTGATTGGCCGTGCAGAACCCGTAAGAGTGGGGAAGCATGCTGTAGAATTCTTTGCATCTCCTATTACATTGTGTCTTGCCCAGGCACGCACTCAGAAAACACTTCGATGGAAGGATTGGTTTTATTTTAAAATAAAAATTCTGTTTGTCTAGAGTTATTATTCAACCAAGATGTATTTCTTGGGTGTGAGTCACCCCAGCCAGCTGTGTGGTGTGTGTGTGTGTGTGTGTGTGTGTGTGTGTGTGTGTGTGTGTGTATACACACACATACTACACAAGCAAGTTGAGGTTTTTTTTTGGGGGGGGCACGTTTCTTTAGAAATACCAAGTATGGCCATGTGAGATGTAGGAGAAAGGCCTGGGATCAGTCTTGTGGCTAAGGAGATATTGCTGCAGGTCTTAGAATGTTGGCCCCTGACTCATTACATATCTGCATCTGGCCAGGGAGAGTAAAGGCTAATGGGCTGGAAGGAACCAGGAGGCACTCTAACAGCTCCCCATTCTGAACCCTGTAGGAGAACCATCTTTTCGAAATTCTTCAGTGGACCTGCCTTCCCCTGGGTAATGAGAGTCTGCCTGGCTGGTAGAAAGGGATTCCGCCCGCAGATGATAGAAATATGCGGGGCCTGGACTTGCTTTTCTCTTTGTCCTCACATAACCTCCAGGTCCCTTTTTTTTTCTTCTTTTCTTTTTTGGAACCATACTCAATGATGCTTGGGGATTACTCTTGGCTCTGTACTCAGAAATTACTCATGGCAGTGCTCGGGGGAAATAATATCTGATTCTAAGGACAGAACCTGTGTTAGCCTTGTGCAAAGCAAGCACCCTACCAGCTGTACTATCACTCTGGTCCCATAAGATTTGGTTTGGATTCCTTTTCAGTGTTGTGTTTTCCTCCATCTTTCTGCTCTAGACTACTTCAGAATCCTCTCTGGATTTAGTGCCGTTTCTAGCCAAGTGCCAGAACTTAGAGGGAACAGGGTTTTTGGGAACTGGAAGATGCTGGGCCTTGTAAGGGAACCACCTGGGCTCAGTCTTCTCTGGGCATCCCTCTTCTGTGGCACATAATCTCATTTTCTATCATCCCCCCCCTTTTTTTGGTGCACCCAACCACTTTGCTTTCCCCTTCTGACTCCCAACTATTCTCATGAGCTTTCAAGACATGACTTTCCTGCTCTCCTACTTGCTATTCACCAAGGCGCCCCTCTTTGCCCTTTCTATTCACTCAGCAAGGTTCTCAGTGCCCTGGTCTCCAAATCAGCTGGAGTCTTTGTGCAGCACAGTTTCCCTTGGTGGTTGACTTACTCTAGATGCCTTCTCTGGGTTACATCCGTCTCCCACTTTTCTGTTGGACAGTGCCCCTGCGCACAGCACTGAGAAGGCTATGACACCCCTAGCAACTTAAACTGACATTGCATTACACTTATATATAAGTATATATATATATATAAGTATACACTTATATATACTTACATACTTATACTGACATTACATTACCCCTGAGCAATGAATGTTTTGATAATGTATATCCCCGCCATGAAAGTCCATACTTAATTCTTGACTACTCTTCTATGAGTACCCTGCTATTGTCCCAAAGCTTTAGTCCTCAGAGTAGATAACTCGATATTTATTGTGGGACATGAATGGTATACCATATTTTTACAATAAAAGAAGAAGAATAAGAGAAGAAAAGGTTTCCAGGAAAAACATAAGGAGCCCAGAGAGATATTACAGTGGCTAAGGCACTTGTTTTACATGCAGCTGACCTAGGTTTGATCCTTGGTATCACATATGGTGTCTTTTCTCACTCCTACCGCCAGCATTACCAAGAGTGGTCCCTCAGCACAGAGCTTCAAGTAAGTACTGCCAACTGTTGCCAGCCACCCTCTCCTCCTGTATAGAAACAAAAAGATAGGAAGTACCTGTAGAGTACTGAAAAGCCCTATTATTATTGAGTAAGATACGTGTTTGTTGTTCATGTCAGGGTCAGTTATGTACACTGGTTCCCCAAACCGATTTAAAGTGTTTTAAATTCATGTGATACCCTAGCCTGAAACTTCCCAACTCTCCTCACCTTTCTCAGCCTAGCCTCTATCTCAGGGGTCTTTGCCACTATTCCTTAGATTCACCATGTTTTTGGTGTTTTTTTTTTTGTGGGTGGGGGACTGTGTTCTGGCTTATTCCTGGCTGTGTGCTCAGGAATCACTCCTGGCCAATTTGGGACTATAAGAGTGGCAGGGATTGAACCAGTGTTAGCCGTGTGCAAAGCAGCAGGCTGCTGTACTATTGCTCTAGCCCCAGCCAGGAATAGGCCTTGGTGATTTTTAAGTCCTAGGGCGAAGGACCTGGTGACATCCACGGCGTGAAAACATTCAGGGCACCGGGCTATATGCGAGCAGTGTGAGCTCTCTGTAGAGGAGATGCCAACCCTGGATAAAGGTTAAACATGATAGGTGCCCATTGGGGCCAGCTCGGGCCCTGAGCATTGCCACCTGTCTGCTTCCTCACCACCTGGCATACCAGTCACTTGCCCCTTCTTCCACTGCTCTGTTTCCAGCATGTGGCCCCCTTACTGCTGCCTCCTGGTCTGGCTGGCCTACAGATACATAGCAGAGGTACTTTATACCTGGTGAAGTTTTCCTGATGGCAAAAGTGCCTTCAGCCTTAAATCCCCGTAAGTGTGAGGATGCCAGGTGGGACCTGAACTTCACTTACACTGGCATTTGGAAGGGAGGCCAAGAGAATAGAGGGGCAGCACGGTGGGAGATGTGTCTGCTTGTCCTCTACTGCCTTGTCAGTCCTGGAAGGTGCAGATCCTTCTGGAATCTTCCACGGTCTGCCACATGCATTCTGCTCAGGGTATGTGTAAATTGGGGAGCTGCGAGATGGGGAGGAGAGATGGAGTGGTGGCTGGAGGGTGGAAGGAGCAGAACTTTGTTCCCTCTCCTCTCCTGTTGTGTTTATCTTGCCTTCCTCTCCCTGCAGCTATTCAAAGCTTGGCCAAAGCATAAAGTCACTGGTGCCCTCAATAAATGCCTGTTCCCAGGACCCGTCTCTCCCCCAGCAATGCAGTTGTTGAATGTGGCTGTGGTCGGGGGACAGTGGCTGCCTGGATTCATCTGCTGGTGGGTGATCTCGGGGAGAGTGTCGATGTGCTCTGCCAACCCCCTGCCCTTCTATTCTGCTTTGATTCTGGGTCACTTTTGCCTTTTTTGTGGACAAAGTTGACCTCCCAGGGCTGAGAGGCTCTGATAGAGTCCATCCTCACATCTGTGAAAGTACCTTTTCCAGTTGGTAAAATGAGATTGTGTAGTAATGCATATTTGTATGGTTTGTGTGCAAGCTAGTGAGAGATAGGAGATCTAGGTAGGTGTGTGTGTGTGTGTGTGTGTGTGTGTGAGAGAGAGAGAGAGAGAGAGAGAGAGAGAGAGAGAGAGAGAGAGAGAATGAGAGAACGAGCTCATTTGCCCAGTTTGTCTCTTGTCTTTTCTTCTGTCATTTTCCTTCTCCTTCACCTTTTTTTATTGGGAGGAGGGCACACCCAACAGTGCTCAGGGATTATTTCTTACACTCCACTCAGAAATTGCTCCTGGCTCAAAGTGCTAGGAATCGAACCTGGGTCCGTCCTAGGCCGGCCATGTGCAAGGCAAGCACTCTACCACTGAGCTATCACTTGGGCCCTCCTTCTTCATTTTGAAGACAACTTGGGATACTCTCCCCTTGTGACAATTGTCTGCTGACTAGATGCTATTTGAGTGCTGTATGGGTTCACGGACCATTTTGCCATGATTGAGATCACTACTCAGTTCTGCCTCTCAGGTGCCCTCATTTAGGAGGACCTAGGCAGGACTGGGAGGCTCTTGTGGAGTGGACAGGCTGCCATCCAGGCAGGGGGGGGGTGTTTATGCTCATCCCCAGGGAGCTTGGCAACACGTGGTTACAAAGAGTAGCAAGAAGCAGAGTAGCTGCATGCTGAAGATGCTGCAGGCATTGTGTGCCCCATTCTGACTCTGGAAGGGTTTGTTCCCCCAATATGGTGGGTGAAGCTTTGGACTGGCACTGCAGTGGCCCAGCTCCCAGGAACCTGACCCATTCTCCTGTGCAGGGGGTAGGGATCTTCGATGTTGAGACAGTAAAAGAATATACTGGTAAACTTTCTGCAGGGGGCCTTATTTACAAACGCCATTCATGTGCCTACTCAGGCCAATTTATCTAGTTATAGCCCTGCTGGATGTGAAACTTGGGTTTGGGCCTCTCTGAGAGGTGGCATGTCGGACCCTGTGGCGAGGGTCTTAACTGTCAACCCCATCACCCACATGCCAGGGTTACATCACCTGGAGAAGGTGTCTCTCTGCTTCACCCTTGTGAACTTGCACTTCATTTTCTCAGCAAGCTGCCATCCACATGGGCTGGCTCTTCAGTCCAAACATGGGAACCTGACATGCTGATGTTTTGAACAGGAAACTTTCCAGATGGTGGTAGGGAACCATCCTAGATGCTCACAAGTTTGGATGGCTGCTGACTCTTTTTTTCTAGGCACATGAAGTGGATCCAGGCCTGAACAGTCACCCTGGATCTGGTGAACCCCTGAGTATTAGCCTGGCATAATCAGTGCACTTTCCCAGTAGCAGCAAATGCCAGCATTGTCTGGGGGACTGTTCTCCTTGGCATCTAGTCCTGCTAATTGCTGATGACTGGTGCCTGGCCCCTGTGGGCACATTGGTGCCCCTTAGATTTCTCCTTGTGCTTGAGTTTTCTGTCCAAATAAAACTAAAGCTGCTGGGGGCTCTTCCCTTCTTTAATTGAAGGAACATTAGTTTTCAAGGCCTGTGTATATTTTAGGGTTGCTTCTTGATAGCTTTTCAAAGAAGTGGTTACCATACCACACCTCCCCCCTAAGTATTCATTTTCCTACTTTCCAGTCTGTAGGACTCCTCCCTATACCCCTTCTGTCCTACCCTCAGTACTGTAGTCAGAGTCCATTTACCCCCCTCTATTTGCTTCCTTGTAAAACTTCTTTCAGAACTGCAACCATGACCACGCTCAGTTGTATCAGTGCCATGGTGGCCTTCCTGCACTCACATCTAAACTGCTACCAAATTGTAAACTCTCTCTAGTCACCTATCTAAAGTTCTGCACGCTTACAACCCTTTACTTTTTCTGCTTTGAGTTTTAATTTATTTTTAAGGTGCAATTACGCCTAAACTTTCTTTAATTTTGAAAGAGCACAGGGATTTCTAACAGTAAGGCAAGACATTTTGATTACCTACAAATAAGATAAATGAAAATGTCTGTGGAGATTTAGAGCAGCTGTTCAGGATGTTTTGATTGCCTGTAAATAACTATAAAAACTATAAAAACATAAATAAACAAAATGAGACAACAAGAGCAAACTGTTATATTCACGTCATCCATTTTACCAAAGAGAAGGACAAACTTCAGCCTTCAGTATAGGGTCCTCAAACTTTTTAAACAGGGGGCCAGTTCACTGTCCCTCAGATCATTGGAGGGTCTGACTATAGTAAAAACAAAACTTATGAACGAAGTCTTATGCACACTGCATATATCTTATTTTGCAATGAAGAAACAAAACAGATACAAATACAATATGTGGCCCACGGGCCATAGTTTGAGGACCACTGGACAGATGTTATAGACATTAGTGTCCTGCCAACCTGATGTATTCAGTTAATGATGGGATATTAATAGATGACCTAGTAGTTCCAATACATCCTAATTTCTTTCTTTCTTTCTTTCTTTCTTTCTTTCTTTCTTTCTTTCTTTCTTTCTTTCTTTCTTTCTTTCTTTCTTTCTTTCTTTCTTTCTTTCTTTCTTTCTTTCTTTCTTTCTTTCTTTCCTTCCTTCCTTCCTTCCTTCCTTCCTTCCTTCCTTTTCCTTCCTTCCTTCCTTCCTTCCTTCCTTCCTTCCTTCCTTCCTTCCTTCCTTCCTTCCTTCCTTCCTTCCTTCTTCCTTCTTTCCTCTCTCTCCTCTCTCTCTTCTCTCTCTCTCTCTCTCTCTCTCTCTCTCTCTCTCTCTCCCCCTCTCCCCCTCTCCCCTCTCCCCTCTCCCCCCCCACACACCTAACGGCACTCAAAGGTTACTCCTGGCTCTGTGCTTAGAAATCACTTTAGGAAGCTCAAGGGACCATATGGGATGCTGAGGATCAAACCCGGGTAGGCTATGTGTAAGTCAAATGCCCTATCCACTGTGCTATCACTCTGGCCCAAGGCACAACCTGTTTGATTCTACCAGCGTGTCACTGTGTTTTCTCTTATACACAAAATGTAGTCTGAGCTTTGCCATGCAGTATAGGAGAAATAACTTTCAAGAACAGTGATCTTGAAACCACTGAGCAGGAACAACCAAGCAATACTTGGAGGAACTGGGGGTACCCCAGGCCACTCTTTATGACACCTACCTAGCCGGTTCAGTTGATTCAGTGCTTGGGTGCTTGTGTGTGCATGATGCGATGTTGCCTTAGGTCTGGTAGTGCTGGGGCTGTCAGGTTCATACATGGTGGTACTCTGGGGAGCCACAGTAATTTGCATTCTTCCTCTTGCCATGGTTCCATTCTGATGGTGATGGAAGTGAAACACTGTCCCTCAACCACTTGCTGGTTGTCAGACTTGATTGCTTCCATGGTAGTTTGGCAGGCTTTAGCTTCAGGATCTTCAGAGATACTTGTCCTTTTTTCTTTGTTTATTTTTATGACCATGCTCAGGGCTTACTCCCAGCTTTGTGCTCAGGGATTATTCCTGGTGGGGTTTAGAGTGTCAAAGATTCACCCCATGTCGGCCTTTTGCAAAGCAACCACCTTCCCAGCTGTACCATTTATCCAGCCCCAGAAGTGCCTTTCTTGAAAATTGTAACTTCAGAGATTTTGCTTTCTTTTGTTGGGCCAGGAGGCACACCTGGCTGTGGTCAGGGTCTGTAACCTATTATTCTTGGTGCTTGAAATTGAACCTGGGGCTTCGGTTGGCCAAGTTTGTGCTGAAGCCCTTTGAGCTATTTCCCCAGCACAGTATCGAAAGCTTTTAAAACTATCAAGGTTTCTTTTAAAATTGCTCTCAGTTTCTGTTTCTTTGGAACCAATGAATATAAATAAGCAAGTAATAGAATATTATTGCTGCTATTCTGTTGGTCTTTTCTCAGAAATATATTACCTACATTGTCATTTGGCATTCTAATTTAAAAAACTGTGATTGTGATAGTTAATAGTGAATATTTTTCAGAACCTGGGCTTGCAGAGAATATGGGGTGAGAGAGAGAGAGAGAGAGAGAGAGAGAGAGAGTATTTAGCTTTGCCTAATTTTTATATCAAGGCAGTTTTTCAGATGAGAAAACCAGAGAGAGAGAGAGAGAGAGAGAGAGAGAGAGAGTGAGAGGAGAGAGAGAGAGAGAGAGTATTTAGCTTTGCCTAATTTTTATATCAAGGCAGTTTTTCAGATGAGAAAACCAGAATTCGTAGGCATTGCTAGAATCCACACAAAAAGGTACAGCCAGAGCTCTGCTCCCTGCCTGCGGTACTTAGCTGTCCCAACCAGCCTCTGGACATCTAAAACAGGGACTTTCAGAAAGCAAACTGAAAAGCATCTTTGTTCCAGCAGTATCTGCCTTGTCTTGAAGCAGAGAGGGCAGCAGACCTGTGGACAACATGTTTTGGCCATTCATTTGCAAGGCACAGGGGTGGGGGCTTGTGCCTACTGTGGTGGAGCTCAGGACCTTGCCCCATCTCTCCAGCGTGATCTGGAGAGGTGCTGGCCCCCAAGAATTGCAGTAGCAGTATTATTTCTTAATATGGCCCAAAGGTACACAGATGACTTTTCACAAAGAAGCTTCCCCTGAAGCAGGAGATATGGGAAAGGAGGGTGAAAAGCCTTTTCTTTTAAAAGGGGAAGAAAAAAAAGAAAAGAAAAAGGAAAAGAACCAAAACACGGATGCTTCCTTACCAATGGGTGTGACTTTCAAATGTTTTCCTGTCTGACTGAAATTTTCCTATCCACTGTCCCGGCCGAAATATGCAAAATCAATTCAGGGGGAAGTCTGAGTCTGGGAGACCCATTTGGCTCCTTGAAAACAGGCTGAGTGGAGGGTTGGGGGGTGGGGGGAAACGTTGCTGGTGGCTCCATCTGTTGTGCTGCTGGGGCCGAAGGAAACAAGGTGCTGGCTGGCTGGCTGGCTGAATGTGTCACTTTCCACAGTGGCAGGGGATAGTGGGATGTGTGGCAGCCAGAACTGCCTTTGTGCACACAAGGTCTGAGTCTTTGTCCCTGCATTGTGGCTCATCTGCAGCTTGTCCCAACCCAGCCCTTGTAGCACATGCCAGAAATAAATAGAATCAGCCCAAATCTGACATGTGACCTCCATCCCAAGGAAAGCAACTTGCAGGGAAGAGGGAGGCAAATGGGGTGTCTTGGAGTCTGCTTTCCCCAGTGTTTGGAATGAGGCAGGAGGACAAGTACAAGAGGGAGGCAAATGGGGTGTCTTGGAGTCTGCTTTCCCCAGTGTTTGGAATGAGGCAGGAGGACAAGTACAAGAGGGAGAGGTAGGAATGTTTTCAACTTCAGGAAAAGAAGATTTAAAGGAAGGGAAGGGCTCTTAGAAGGAGGTAAAGCCTTGAAGACAAAGGGAAGTAGGTACTGAGCTTCCTTTTGTTTGTTTTTGTTTTTAGGCCACACCTGGTGATGCTAATAACTCCTGGCTCTGCTTTCAGGAATCACTCCTGATGGTGCTCAGGGACCATATGAGAAGCCAGGGATCTATCTCAGGTCGGCCACATGCAAGACAAGCACCCTACCCACTGTATTCTCTCTTGAGCATATAGCTCCCTGAGCACCTTTTGGAAAGGTGGGAAGGACTTGTTAAGACCCTTAGAGGGCTTATCCTTTGATAGGTAAATGGACTATTAATACCTATGAGTGGGGTTAGTGGGAGAATAGGTCCCAGGTCCTTCATCAAAATTGCTCAGAACCCTGCCTGGCACTAAGTAGGGTCTTGCAAAGATTACCTGCCCTTACTGGTTGTGTTAATGGACGCAAAGACAGTTGTGCAGAGGTAAATATCTTGATGCTGCTATGCCTGCCTCTAGGCCTGGGATCCAAGCTCACAGTACGCTTTGCTGCACCCACATCCTGGGTTGATTGCAACCAGGAGCTCAGATTGATGTATCCCTAATACAACATGGCATGTGGAAAGACTAGGTTTTGTCATGGCTAGGAAGTGCACTCAATGTTACTGCTTTTGTGCCTGATGCCAAATTCTGGTTTGGAGTTCACTGAAGCTCTGCAGATGTGTGGAGGGGAGTGGGTAGACTAGGAAGGGGGTAGGGCAAAGGGGTTGATGTGTGGTCCCAATGTGGCCCCTGCTACATAATTTAGAGTTCTCCCTTTGCATTGGTGTGTTAGCACTTTGTCACTTTTAACCTTTCACCCACTGAGTCTGCCCTTTAACATGCTATTAAACTTAGTAATGTTTCCTATAAACAGCCTTAGCACAAGGAGAAATCATTGCAATGACATTTTTAATAGGCTCGTGTTTCTTAGCCATCTCTGCTGCCTGAATCAAACCTGTGCACTGAGGGTTACTAGTTGTTTGTCCCTGGTCTAAAGTTGAGAGAAGAATGAAGATATGGGGGTGCCAAAGCACCTTTTGGAGCAAAGAAAGAATTTTTTTTTTATGTTGGAGAAAAGGAACTTTTTATTTTTATGTTTTGAGTTGCTTTTGCAGTTGTTTAAGGAATGTGGGGTTACCAAGAATTGATGTAGGGAGTTTAGTGGTTCTGAGACAGCTGAAAGCCAAGTTCCTGGCCTCCTTCAGCCAAGGAGTGGGATTCCAGTAGAATGAATGTCCTCCCCCTTTTTTTGTGGTTCAGTCTCATTTCTGGCTGTTTCTCTTTAAAACAATATATATATATATATATATATATATACACACACACACATATATATGTATGTATATATAAAATTTATATATATTTTTTTACACACATATGTTTTTGGGCCACACCTGTCAATATTCAGGAATTTATGAGTTACTCCTGGCTCTGTACTCAGGAATTACTCTTGGCTATGCTCAGGCGACCATATGGAGTGCTGGGGAATGAACCCAGGCTGCCAGCTGCATGCAAAGCAAATGCCCTACCCTCATACTCTCTCTCTCTCTGGCCCCAACTTTTTAGTATTTGATTTGGGTCATTTCAAAAAATCCCCTCCCCAAATAAAATGCAACTCATTTTATATTGTCATTACATTTTTGTATCATTTCCTGTATCCTAGGTTTGCTTTGGGATTAGAAATCTCTTTTTGGGGGGCTTGAATTTTGGAGTCATATTCAGCAGATCTTAGGGTTTACCTCTGGTTCTGCATTCAGGGATCACTCCTGGTAGGGTTCGAGAACCATTTTTGGTGCTGGTATTTGAAACCAGCCTAGCCAAGCACCCTACCCATTATACTATCCCCAGCTTCAAACAAACTTAATTCGTATAATGAGTAACTGGAACCTGAAGCTAGACCCAGAGGTAACCTGCCTTGCAGGTGTGAGACCATGAGTTTGATCCCTGGCACCATTCTCTATAGGCAATAATGATCCCCAGCACTACTGATGCCATTCTGGTGCCACAAGAAGTGCAACCCCTGGTATGTACTGTACACATAAACAGTATATACAACATCTAGACAGTATATACAGTATGTAGCTCCAGCAATGCAACGCTCTAAAATAAAAAAAAAATAGGGACAGAAAAATAGTGCAGTGGGTATGGTGTTCGCCTTGCACACAGCTAGCCCAAGTTCAATCTTTAGCATCCCATATGGTCCACTGAGCACAGAAAGGAGTGATCCTTGGCTGAATGCAGAGCTAGGAGCAACTCCTGAAAGCTTCAGGGTATGGCCCCCAAACCCAAATATATAAAAAATAAAAAAATAAATGGACTATATGCAGGCAAGAAATCATGTGAGGCAGACCTGTATGCCAAATGCTTTGCCTGCTTTTTTAAAAAAAAATAAAGACTTCCTCTTTCAGGATTTGGGTTAGCAGGCCCAGTGCTTGTGTATACGCTCTCACAGAGCCTGTTTTACTTGGCTGAGTTTTGCTGTGTCAGACACGGGGGATCGAGCCTATGGGAAAGATTCATGAACAGCAGTGGCCTGTATAAAGGCGATCTTATTCTATGAAACACTTATTTGGACGTTTGGCATTAGTAAACATAAGACTGACCCACCATATTTTACATGTAAATGTACTCTGAATGCTTTTTGCATACACTGACTTGATTTGTGCCTTGGTCTCTAGGATACTGAGACAATCATCTGATTAACAGAGCTAAAAAAAAGTGATTTAAATATTTGTTAATAAGTTACAGCTCTTTAAAATTTTCTTGTAGAATAGAAAGTAGGATTTATAGGCTGTGAGGGTGGGAAGCATAGGAGATTCAGGAGGGGCGGCTTTGAGGTTCCCAGGAATGCAGGACCCGCTGTTTATCCAGGGGTCCCAGATGAGGGTTGTGTTTGATCTCACAGCCATCTGGGATGAGCTGATTTTCAAGCCAGACCTTCCAACTGCTCTGCCTTAAACTTGGGAAAGCTCCATCCTTAGTGATATGGATCTGCTGGCAGTAGAGGATCTTGCAATTTGGCCCTGCATAGAGCCTCAGTCACATGCTCCTTGTTATGTAGTTGGGAAAGAGGGACCAGAGAACTTGGCCAGTATGGAATGTCCCCTGAAAACGGCTGTCTCTGAGGTTTCCTTAGGCACACCAGGCCCCAGTGGTCTCCAACAGTTTCTTAATTCTTTAATTCCTTGGATCAAGTTCTTGAATATCAACTGTTCAGGTTGTCATGACAAAATAAAATAAGATAAATTCCAACTGAATAAAGGAATAGGAAAAATTCTGAGAGTTGGTACCCAGTGTGTAGGGATCAGGCAGCTTGCGTACTACTGGGCAAAAGTAAGAAGTAGGTTTTTTTACCTTACTTATTTCTAAACTGTTTTTGCTTTTGTAAACTTTTTTACATCTTTTGATTTTAGCAGAAAAATTTACTTAAAAAAAAGTTCTAGGGGACAGATGATAGTATGGTGGTTTGGGTGAATGGCAATATAATTCCTGGTATCAACCAAATGGTGTAAGTTTGACAGTGTGTATCCCCAGAGGCCTTCACTGCAGGATCCAAGCAACATTGTATTCTAGGGTTTTTGCACTAAACTTATGGTCCAATTTTCTAAGAATTGTCTCTGGGGTCCTGGGACCTCCTGAGCACTGCTTAGGAGTCCTTGTGCCCTCTGCCCCTACAAAATAAATTCCCTGAAGAAATGACTGGGAAAATGTTCTTAAGACTTGGCCGCACACTTGAAAACTCCGAAGAGCCTGACAACATGCTAATGCCCCCAAGGGCCGGGCTTAATTAGCAGGGCAGGGGGGTGGCCCCTACATAAAGCTTTAAAAAGGTTCCCCAGGGATTTGAATGCTGTAGTTGAGCATTGGCTGACTGCATGCCAACTGATAATGTGGCTTAGCCAGTGGACTTGAAGCCAGTTGAAGAAGACTCGAGGAATGCACACAGTGGATACTGGCTCTGAGCAGCAAGTCTATGGGGACTCCCACGGGAGAGTCTGGTCAGGCTTCGCCAGTGACCAGTACAGCACATCTTCCTTCCCCACCCAACACTCAACGTAGGATAGGATGTCCGATTGGCAACAGGAGCAGGAAGAGCAGCTTCTGCAGGAAGCCCCAGGGCTGGGAAGAAGGCAGGCTGGGACTGCGGATGCTGGTCAGCCCACAGCCCACAGAAGGCCAGTCTCCTCCATGGCTCATCCTGATGCAAGCTTGTTTCCTGAAAGTACGAATCCTGATGAGAGATTTGTGCCAGGTCAGGGGACTGTGTTTGGTGAATGTGTTTACCCACCTGTCTTTCTGCTTCCTCCCATCTCCTCCAGTATCCTCAGATCTCCTCCCACACACACATCTTATCTAAAATGACAAGGAATCCCTGGGGGCCAATAGGTGGATGTACAGTTATGGCTTCAGATCACCTTGGCTAGAAGGATATAGTGTGTGTGTGTGTGTGTGTGTGTGTGTGTGTGTGTGTGTGTGTGTGTGTGTGTGTGTGTGTGTGTGAGGGGAGGACCTATGATGGAGCTGGAAGTAGAAGCACCTTCTGCTAGATTAGCAGCTGATTTGTTTGTTTGTTTATTTTGGGGCCTTACCCGGTGGCTCTCAGGGGTTACTCTTGGCCATGCACTCAGAAATCGCTCCTGGCTTGGGGGACTTTGGACACTGGGGGGTGTAACCGCGGTCTGTCCTAGGTTAGCAAGTGCAAGGCACATGCCCTACTGCTTGTGACACCACTCCAGCCCTTAGAAGCTGAATATATCTCCGGAAGGTGAGGGAGAGAGGCTATAGAGGTATGCAACTCCCACCAAGGAGGCAGAGCAATTGAGTGAAGCTTAAGCCGTGCTGTGTTCGGCTTTTGAGTATTTTCTAGGCTGAGTTTATTCTGAGGAAAAAGCATTTACTAATTGCTTCTGGTATGGTTACTTGAGAAGGGAATGCATTTAGGGGAGACAGACAGTCCAGTCCTTACCTTTCACGAAGTGATGCCAAATGAGAACTATAAATGTTTGTGGGGCAGCGGTGATACGACTGGGGAGAGGAAGGGTACTTCCAGAGGAAGAGGAGATCAGAGCCTAGAGAGACTTATGGAAGGCTTCTTAGAGGAAGTGATGAGGGGCTGAGTTGTGAAGAATGTGAGACCTGACCAGTTGAGGTCATTTGTTTGCATGTGTGTGTGAGAGAGAATGTGTAAGTTGTATGAGAGGGACACAGTGTGTTTGTGTGTGTGCGGGAGGGTGTGTGTTTGGAGTGGAGGGAGGGATAGACAGGCCCAACATCCTTCCATCCTATGAGAGCGAATCGAGTGGTTTGACTGAAATAAAACACATCTGTGCCAAAGAAATAGAAGCCTGGCAGGGGCTTCAGTAACACACTGAAATTTTGGTCAGGGCTTGTTTTTCAGAGCACCTTCTACCTAGTCTGGTTGGACTGTTTCTCCTGTGTGAGCCTGACACAACATGCCTGATGCAGCAGCACACAGAAACTTGTGCATCACTGGCTGCCAAGAGCAAAGGACACCCCACACCTACCCTCAGCAGCCTGTGACCTTTTTCTGTTACTGTTTCCAGGAACACCAGTTACTTTTTGGCAAGGTGTCTCTGGAGGCCTCCTGGAAGAGACCTATGTCTCTGTCTAGTGCTTGAACCATGTTCCAGAATCAGGTGGCTCTCAGCCTCTCAGCTGCACATCAGAAACATCTGGGGGAGTTTTCTACAATGCTAACAGCTGGACCAGTGCCAACTCAATCCCTATATTCTTTACATGACATTATTTGTTCACAGAGAGTGAAGATCTCATTTAATTTTAATTTTTTGTGGTCGAGACTTGGGTCATACACAAGCAGGGCTTAGGGTTTACTTTCGGCTCTACATTCAGGGATCACAATTGGTGTGGGGACATACTTAGTGCTGGAGATTGAATTTGGTTAGCCGAATACAAGGCAGGTGCCTTGACCCCTGGACTTCCCTTACACCTGCGAGTTATGGTTTTAAAAGCAACTTTTAGAGGAAACAAACCAGTCGTGAAGGGGAATCAAAACCCTGCAGGACGGTGGATCTGAGACTAGCAGATGGAATTCTCTGTTTCTGAAGCCTAGTTTTAGATCTTGGGGAGTTGCTGTCAGCTTGCTGTTAATGAATGCACGAACTTCTCAAGGGTTGCATCCTAGCTCCTCTAAGTTTCTGTCTTTCTGATTGCTTGAGTCCTGAGGAGAAAAAATCATAGTAAGGACTAACTTGGACAAATGACAGAAGGGTTACCAGATTTGTCCTCTTAGCTTGGGAACTCTTAGCTGACCACGCAGTTTGTTTCATTTCAACTGTGGAGAATTAATGTTCTCCAAACCTCCCGGGCTCTAGATTTCTGTGTTTGTTATGGACAAAAAGTGCTGTTATCTCTGCTTTAGGTAAAAGCCCTTATCCAGAGGTTCATGATTCTGAGAGGTCTGGGTGGCGGAGACAGTATATGCCTTGTGATGCAAGACCCTGAGTTTGTTCCCCAACTTTGCATGGCTCAAGTGTACCCTCATGTTTCTCTAGCGCCCTCAGAGCTGAGCACTGAACCCTTACACCCCAATCCACGCCACCGTCGGTTGATGGATGGGTTAACCCTAGCAGAAGGTTTCACCTTTTTATTTTTCATGATGCCACCCAAAAACTAACTGGGAACTTTCCCTTATATTTTGCAGGTTACCGCCAAGACTGCCTTCCTATTTATTTTACCTCAATATAATGTTAGCATGTCTACAGCAGGTAAGGAAAAGTGTTTGTCTCCTTGTCCCGACACTATTAATGGGAAGGTCAGGAATCCTCCTGCATTGTATGTTTGCTCCTTTGTGAACTATAAACCCTGTAGCCAGCATCCTGCTTCCCCTGGTTAAGACATAGCTGCAGGCTACAACCAGTCCCAGCCTGTGGTTCTGCAGCTTTGGGGTTTTCGGGTTCACTGGTGCAGTCAGGCACAGCTTCCCTTCCTTAGTGCAGATCATTGGGTGCCTTCTTGATGGGCCATGATGTACTTTTTGTACTAAGTTTGTCTCTGTGCTGTTCCTGCTGTGGTTGAGGGTATTGACTTACCTTTAGGGGGAGGTCAGTTGCCTGAAGGACAGTGAATCCATGACTCTGGCTGAGGGAAGATGTGTAGCTTCAGCTACCTTCTGAGTTGCCCAGCTCCCTGTAATCCCTTTAGCTAGAGGAAAATATGCTCTCAGGCAACTAATTGAGAGGCACAGGCAAGGGTAGAAGAAAAGAGTGCTCATGAATGCAGATATAGAAAGTGCTGTGGGCAGCTGGCGTCAGGAAATGAGGGAGACCTCTGCACATCCCAATACTCAGTCCACCCCAGGGAGACCTGGAATTTGCCACACTTACTGCTGGGTAGTTCAAGTCCAATTTAGTCCATCTACTCTCACCTTCCTGAGACATCCTTAAATCCAACTGCAAATATGACTTACAAGTTACATTCTTTGAAGAATTATGCTTTTTTAAAAAAAAGCACATTATATAATATTTGCTTCCTATTGTTTGGGGGCCACTCCCAGAGGTGCCTAGGTATTTCAGATTGCTTTCTGCTCAGAGGTCATGCTTGTCAGATTTTGGGTGACCATACAAGATGCAGGGGATCAAACCTAGGGCAGTTGTGTATAAGGCAAGTAAGTGCTTCACCTCCTTTACTATCTCTCTGGCCACCAATTTTCCCTCTTTTTTTTTTTTTTTTTTTTTGGTTTTTGGGCCACACCCGGCATTGCTCAGGGGTTACTCCTGGCTGTCTGCTCAGAAATAGCTCCTGGCAGGCACGGGGGACCATATGGGACACCGGGATTCGAACCAACCACCTTTGGTCCTGGATCGGCTGCTTGCAAGGCAAACGCTGCTGTGCTATCTCTCCGGGCCCCAATTTTCCCTCTTAACCATCTTTAAATGTGTGGTTCAGTTGGCATTAAGCACTGCCATATTGTTTTCGCTTCTGCCCAAACCCTTCATCTCTAAAACTATTCAGCTTGCAGAACCAAAACTTTGTACCATAAATTCTTACTCCCCATATGTCTGTCCCCTCTCAGGCCCTAGCCATCAATCAAAATCAGCCTCTACTTTCTGTCTCTGTGGATTTGACTCTCCTGGGCCCCTCATGTCAGTAGAGTCTGCTAGTATTTGTCCCTCTTCTACAGGTGAAAATTGATTCTTTAAAAAAAATTGGGGGGGAACTGGAGTGATCAGGTAAAACATTTGCCTTGCATGTCAACAACCCAGGTTTGGTGTTCAATCCTAGGCACTTGGAGTGATCCCTGAGCTCAGAGCCAGGACTAAATCCTGAGCATTGCTGGTTGTTCTTCCCCACCCAAATTTTTGTTGGTTTTTATTTGTCTGTTTTGGGGCTACACCCAGTAGTGTCAAGGGTTTATTTCTGGCTTTGTGCTCAAGGATCACTCCTGGCTAGGTTCAGGAGACCATTTATGATGCCAGAGATTGAACCCAGGTTGCTGAGTGCAAGGCAAGCACCCTGCCTACTGTATGTACTCACTTTTTCCCCTTAATGAATTTAAAATATTTTACTAACTGTGATTTACAAAGCTATTGATAGGCAAGCACCCTGCCTACTGTATGTACTCACTTTTTCCCCTTAATGAATTTAAAATATTTTACTAACTGTGATTTACAAAGCTATTGATAGTTGAGTTTTAAACAAGTCCTACCACTACTGTCAGTTTCCTTCCACCAGTGTTCCCATGTTCCTTCCTGCCTTTCCCCTCCCCATCTCCCTGTACCCATCCCGAACCCTGCTTCTCCAACCTGCCACCTTAACTGGAACATTATAATGGTCAGTGGTAGTTTTAGCTCATATTTTCAATATTGCTGACTGGTATTTGGATATATAGCCATATCTCCCCCACATTACTATGTACTCACTGACCCCTGCTCCCCCATTACTTCCCTTTCTCATCTTCCTTTCCCATTCTATGTCCTTAAATATCTTTCAAGATTTATTTACTTGGGCCCGGAGAGATAGCACAGCAGCATTTGCCTTGCAAGCAGCCGATCCAGGACCAAAGGTGGTTGGTTCGAATCCCGGTGTCCCATATGGTCCCCCATGCCTGCCAGGAGCTATTTCTGAGCAGACAGCCAGGAGTAACCCCTGAGCACCGCCGGGTGTGACCCAAAAAACAAACAAACAAACAAACAAAAAAAAGATTTATTTACTTGAGAGATGTAGGAATCAGTTAAAAAAAAATTAAAAACTATAGAAAAATGTAAGATGAGAAAAGGATCATGCCTGATCCCATCACCCAGAAGAAATATAGTTAGCATTTCAGTTTCATTATCTACTGTTTTTGCTGATATCCTATGATGCACTTTACTTTGTATTGTCCATTATTATTTTAGTTAAAACAGTTTTTAAAGAGCTGGAATATTTCTCTTTTCTTGTCTTTTTCTGGGGGGAGAGGGTCATACCTGCCATTCTCAGTGGTCACTCCTGGCTTTGTATTCAGGAATTACTATTGGAAGTGCTCAGGGGTCTATATGGAGTGCTGGGGATTAAACCTGAGCCAGCAGTGTGCGAGGTAGTATTATTGCTCTGTCCCTTCCATAGTATTTCTTAATAAGGAATAGTACAAGAGATCTATTCAGTCCCATATTATTGGGTGTTTGTGTCTCAATGCTTATTGTCCACAGTATTACAGTAATTCTTGTGACTAAATTTTTGCATGGATGCCCTTGTTATTAGGATAAATTCCTTTTATGGGAATTTCTGAGTCTATTTACTTTTTGAATGTTGAGTTTTGGGACCATTCCTGGGCAATATCACTTAGAGATTGTACTCAGGTCTGTGATCCTGGGCGGACCTGGTGGTGCCAGGCATATAAGCAGCTGGGATTCCTTCCAGGGTCCTGGCTGCAGAAGGATGCTTGCTAGTCAAGTGCCTCAGCAGTTGTGCTATCTTTCTGGCCCAAATGTAGAATTTTTTGTAGAGTGCAGAAAGGGATCTTGGGCCACATCCAACTGTGATCAAGGGTCACTTCTGGAAATATTTAGGGAACTGTATGTGGTGCAGAGGATCAAACTGGGTTGCCATGTGCAAGGCAAGCACCTTAACCCCTATATTATCTCTTCCACTCAAGTATTCACATTTTAAACACTTGGCATATGCCATGCCAAAATAATCTGTCATTTAATTCCTATGATATATAAATGCTAAGTTTTAATGAATTTTTTGATAAATGTAGAATGAATAGACTTAAAATATTTCAGGACGGCGGTTTTTAATATGATTTTTTTTCCGTTTAGAATAGGGTACCCAATTATCAGTGTCTGGACCAATGTTTAGATTACATTTGTCCTTGTGATTGTGGGATGCTGGATTATAACCCAGTATGGCCTTGTTCACAGATCATGAAAAAGTGGCGAGCTGGCTATCACAATAGTCAGAATCTGGAAACAACTAAGGTGCCCAAGAACAGATGAGTGGATAAACTATGGTACATATGCATGATAAAATGCTCTGTAGCCATAAGGAAAAATGAAGTCATAAATTTGCTTTTTCATGCGTAGACATAGAGAATATCATACTGAGTGAAATGAGTCAGAGGGAGAGGGACAGATACAGAATGATCATTTATTTTCAAGATATTAAAAAATATTATGAGAATTATACCCAAAGACAATAGAAATGAGGACTAGGAGGACTGGTCTGTGATAGGAAACTTACCACAAAGTATGGAGAAGTGCATTTTGAACAGAGCATTTGGAACTATCATTATTTCAATAATAGGATCAGGCTGGGAAAATCCACGAAACTATGCCTGCCCAGTGGGGCCCAACTGTGAAAAACTGTGAGTGCTACCTGTGTATGTCTGTCTACTGTCCTCTTGCGTGAAACTCTTGGGAATGGGGCGAAAAGAGGCTCAATAATAGTTGGACATAATCATTCTGGACAAGAACTGGGCACTGAAAGAAGATAAATGATAGGCATGATGTCCCTTCAGTAATAGTATTGCAAACTACAGTGCCTAAAGAGGGTGGGATTTAAAGAGGTGTGAAGGGGAGAAGAGAACGTAGTGTCTGCCATAGAGGCTGGGGTGGGGATTGAATGGGTGGGGATCTGGGGAAATGGGAGAGGGAAGTATGCACTAGTGAAGGGATGGGTGTTGGACATTTTATGACTGAAACAACTTTGTAACTGTATCTCATAATGATTTAATTCAAAGAAAAAGGATAGTGATTCAATTTTAAAAAAAAGGACTTTATAGAGAGGGTTATTGGTACTTTGATAGTGAGCTTGGTGGTAAACTACATTTGAACTTATACTCCTAAAACATATTTAGTATTGTAAACCTACATTATGTCAAAAAATAAAACAGAAAATAAATGATGTTCTGGGAACCATCGCTGCTGTCGTGCACCTGACTTAGGCAAGTCCTGATTATGGAAAAGGCCTATTTGTAAACTAGATTATCACCATAGGTTGATTTTTGAATCTGAGACTTTTCCAGATAAATTACCAGATGAATGATGTTCCCAAATCATCTGTCTATCCCATGCTGAGGAGCCTAAACTCAGACTTCAAGTTGCATGAGGATTCTCTGAGCATGAAGAACACATACTTGCTGTGTGAAGTCACTAATCAGGGCCAAAGAGATAATATAGCAATAACACACTTGTCTGCATCCAGCCTATCTGACTTTATTCCTTTGCATTGCATATGAGCTCCTGACCTGCTCCAGGAGTGGTACCTGAGCGGAGTCTTGAGCAGTTCTAGGTGTGGCCCCAAACCAAAAAATAAATAAATAAGTTTATTTAATTCAGACCCATATTGTCTGCCAGGACCTAGTTTACTTGTTTATTTATTTTTGTTTAGTTGGTTTTAGATTTTGTCTGGTCCTGATTTTATAGAATTTTCTTAAATACACCTGATCCTCTGATTCTTGGAGCTCATTCTTTATGAAGAGGGGTGACCTAGCAAGTAAACAGTAAATACTTTTAGTTGTGCTGGGGGAGTGAAGGAAGACAAGGTAGTGGAGGTCATCAAGGCTGTGACATATATGGGTGTGGAAGGCCAGGCTGGTGTATGGAGGGGCTACTGCCAGGACTCTGGTTACCTACCTGAAAGAAAGTTCTAGACCCAGGTGTCAGCATTTGCAAAGGTTCCTAATAAGAAATTGAAAGCTTGGTGGAGCGAAGCCTGGGTACATGGATTCTGTTGGGATGGCAGTATTTTAAGGGTAGACTCACTGAAATCTCCTGGAACCATCTTTTGGGCCAGAAACAGGCCTGAGTCAAAGGGAAAGCACATTTGCCATCCATACTGGAGATTTCAGTTCCTGAAGAGAAAGAGAAATGCTTTTCTGAATAGCTTGTTTTTTTTCTTTAAACCTTGCCATTGGGGGCACTTTGAAATATAATGAGCAAATAGGCAGGAGAGACAGTGAAAGTAGTACAGCCCTCTCAAATTTGTCTTGAGCTCCTTAATCACCAACTCACTACAGAAAAATGTTTGGTTTATGAGCCCCAGAGGGAAGCCAACTTCTCCTGGGAAAAGAAAAACAGCTCACAGTACCAGGTTGTGATTTGTAACATTTCCAAAATTTTTTGAAGGACAGAGTGGCTTGGGAATGGGTCTTTTTTGCAGTGATCTTTAACTTGCTCTGCCAGTGTTTAAGATTTGGATTTTCCTGGAGCATTTACTATTCCTCAGTGGTTTCCCTGGCTGTGGGTTTTCCAGTGACATGGGGGTTTTTCTTCCAGATCTCTCTTTCTAGCACCCAGCATTTCTTTGCAGGTGAAGGCAACGAAAGCCCTATACTAAGTGACTTTCACCATCCATAGGGGCTGCCTCCCAGATTTGGGGGACAGAGGCCCAGGGCAAGCTTGTTCCATGCCTCTCAAGCTTCCAGCCCTGGGCTAGCACAGCTGTGATCCTCATGTGGTCAGTGCTGCACATCTCTCTTAGAGGACTTACCCCTTCCTCCACCCTCATGCTCCAGCCCCCCTCACCAGTGAACAGCATCTACAAGGACCCATAAGGTCACATTCTGAGGGTCTAGAAGGGAGGGCTTCAACTGGGTTGTTTTGAAGGGATGTAGTTGAACTCACTTGTTAACTCTTCATGTAGACTTTGTCATCAACACAGAGCTAGTCAGGAAACAGAGCTGTGCAGAGAGAAGCCAAAGGAGCAGATGGGCACAGCTTCTTAGGCTCAAGTAGTGCTTCCTGGTGGAGGACCTGCCACGTTGATGTCCCCTTGTTCTTTTTAAGGTCAGCTGCGATGAGCAGGAAATGTCTCTCGTTACCAGATTACCATTCTATTTGGTCCCCCTTGCCACCCTGTGAGATTGGCCAGACTTAGCAAACAGAAATCCAGAACCACCTGCCCAATTTGAATGTCAGAAAAACAATATACAGTATACCTTTTTTTCCCCCGTATGCCGTAAATGATGCAGATTATAAAAATGCTAAAAAAATATTCTTTGTCTCTCTTGAAAGTTCATGTTTAATCAACCATCCTCTGCTATATCTGGCCACTATACACCATGCCCAGTTTTGGCAGGAATAAAATGTCAGATTTCTTTCTGGTCTTACCATTAGACACTGTGAGTCTTTTTTTCTAATCAAAGTACCATAACATGTTGGGTATTAAGGCAGGAAACCGAGTGACAGTGAGTGATAGAAAGAACAGAGATTTGATTCTTCCCCCTAACAGACCCCACCAGCCTGCCAACTTCCCTTCTCGTTTAAGGCAAGTGGCCTCCACCCCCCATGCGCCAAGCATTCACAGGGACCTTTTGGACTGTACCCGTCACTAGCTGAATTCTCTTGGACACATTAATGAACCTCTCAGTCCCTGTTCCTCATCTTCTGAGTTGAGATAAAAGGCTCCTGACTTCTTCCAGGTTTTCCTGAGAAGACTTCAGAGTCCACTGGATCCTAGCTTTGTAAACTAGGGGTTTCCATCTTATCTGAGCTCACAGAATGTGGATGGGGGTTGTTTTAAAATAAATTTCCTAAGGCTGACGAGATAGCACAGTGGTAGGGTATTTGCCTTGCATGCAGCAAGTAGATCCAGGATGGACCTGGTTCGATCCCAAGTGTCCCATATGATCTGCTGAGCCAGGAGCGATTTCTGAGCACATAGCCAGGAGTTAACCCCTGAGCATTACCGGGTGTGCCCCCCCAAAAACTTTCCTAGATGATTTCTTTCTTTGGGGGGCACACCCAGTGACACTCGGGTTACTCCTGGCTATGCACTCAGAAATCATCCCTGGCTCGTGGGACCATATGGGATGCCAGGACATCGAACCGCAGGTTAGTGTGTGCAAGGCAAACGCCCTACCACTTGAACCAATGCTCCGGCCCCTCTTAGATGATTTCTTATCAGTAAATGTTTGACCTGTATGTATACATGTTATATATCCTGTATGCTCAGGCCTGTACAGAAATTTGTCAGGCTTAAAAGGGGCGCCAGTGGAAAAAGAGTAAGCAGCCCCACTCATAAGCACTTGCTATTTAGATCATCTCCAGCCCCACACCACTGGCTGCACCTGGGATCTTGCTAGATAAGTACCTTTTGGGGCCTCAACACATTAGAGTCTGCTTTGCAATTGGGGCTGCAGGGTAGCCTGTCTGGATCCACTAGACACTGGGCATCTGCTCCAGGTAGACGGTCTCTCTCCTTGATGGTAAGCTAGGAAATCTGGCCAGTTCAGGAAGTCATGCGCATCATTCCATGCTCTTCCAAGTTTGTGTTTTTGTTCCAAGGATTCAACTGGGACTGGAGCTCCTTAGGAATCAGCCACATCTGCCAGGCAGTGTGGAGCCATGTTGTGGTTGCCTTGATATTCCTCTGCCCACCAGAATGCACACGTGCAAGAGACAAGCTGAAGGTGTGCAGACTTCTCACGAGAAGGGTTCACTCGGCAGGGATCAGAGGTGGCAAGGCTCTGTCCCTTGGCCATGCTAGGCCTACTTGACTCTTTGGCCTCCAGATGCTATGGAGCTTTTTGTGGTCCTGGAAGCAAAGGGCAGGGTCCTCCCACACTAGGGCTTGGCCATTGTTCTCACAATCTCACAATCCCTTTTGAGCGACATGCAGCCTCAAAAACAACTGCACACAGATGGTCTAAAGCCACACTATGCCGAGGCCTTTCTCCAGGGCCCAGATTTTGATTCTGATTCCTCTGCTGAATGACAGGAGTTACTCTGGTCTTGTGCTTATATTGGGGACTTGAGAGATTAGTGTCATATATCAAACTGAGCCCCTCCTTTGTAAGATGAGTTTATAGGACAATAAAAAGGGACAAAGCAGTTGAGCAGTTGTGTCTCCGAAGCAGGGGAGAGGGAAGCCTTCTTTCGTTAGCCCAGCCGGGGTCTCTGGCTTGTTTAGTTGGAAGAGCCAGAGACTGGCCCAGTCTTTTGGGATCAGGCACTGAGGCCAGGAGTGAATAAGGAACTCCCAGGGATGCCTCAGTAAGAGCAGAGAAGGAGCTGGGGCTACACATAACACTGCAGCATCAGCCCAGGGAGGCGGGTGTGCCACAATGCACAGTGGTCAGAGACCAGCCGGAAGAGATCAGAGCTCTGTGTTGCTTCTCGCTGTGTGCTGAAGCTCTGCCACTATGAGTAAAAGAACTTTGTCCCATTGTCTTTTTGCTCAGCTATCTGAAGAATTAGCACACCTCTGACCTCTGGCTGGCCCAGGATTTTTAGTTAGCTCTGGAGAGTTTTTTGTTTGTTTGGTTGGTTTTTGGTTTTTGGGCCACACCCAGCAGCGCTCAGGGGTTACTCCTGGCTCTACACTCAGAAATTGCTCCTGGCAAGCTCTGGGGATCATATGGGATGCTGGGATTCAAACCAACATCCTTCTGCATGCAAGGCAAACACCCTGCCTGCATGCTATCTCTCCCGCCCTCTGGAGTTGTTTTTTTTTGTTTTGTTTTTGGTTTTTGGGCCACACTCGGCGTTGCTCAGGGGTTACTCCTGGCTGTCTGCTCAGAAATAGCTCCTGGCAGGCACGGGGGACCATATGGGACACCGGGATTCGAACCAACCACCTTTGGTCCTGGATCGGCTGCTTGTAAGGCAAACGCCGCTGTGCTATCTCTCTGGGCCCTTTGTATTTTATTTGTTTTCTTTTTGGAGTCACAGCTGGTGGTGCTCAAGGTTTCTTACTCAGAGAAAGAGTTCTTTACTCAGAGCTTGCTTTACTGGCAAGCTCGCGGTACCATGTGAGATGCCTAGAATCAAACCTGGGTCAGCTGCATGCAAGGCAAATGCCTACCCCTTCAACCATCATCCTGACTGATTATTTTTTTTAAATAGGTGGTCACATCGGCAATGCTAGGGAAAGAGTTGGGCTGCTTGGGCTAGGTGGTGATGGGGGCTACTGTGATAGTGCCCTGGGTACAAGATGGAGAGGCATGCATGCCAAGGATCAAGTTAGGTATATGCTTGGCCATCTGTGCTATCTCCTCAGCTTTCCTGATTTTAATTATTTTAGTTTAAACCAAACATACCTATTCTCTGTTTGCTTAGTCAGCTTCAGTATCACAGACTGGGAGGCTCATAAACATCAGAAACCTCTCCCTCTGTCCTGTAGACTAAAAGACCAAGATGGGAGTCACAGGTCAGGGAGTGAGCTCTTCCAGGTCACAGACTTTTTGGATCTCTGCTTTTTTCTTATTGTACTATGCTTTGTTCTGTGCTGTCAGAGGGTAATGGAAATTGCACTGCCATTTCCATTTCTTTAGGATAAGATAGGCCTGTAAAAGGCATTTTCCCCATGGCTTAGAATTGGTGGTCGAAACAGGGAAACCCGAAGGAGTTTCAGGCTTTTTTGTGCCTTTTCTAAGTCCCTCTGTGGGAAAACTTGAATGATAGAGTAGGGAAGACATTTGTAGAAAGTAGAAGGAATTTGAAGATTTTCTTTTTCTTGTGTTGTGACCACTCTAGGTTGAGCATGCATGATGGTGCTGCTGCTGGGAGTCCTTCATGTTTTACTTAAGGTGCATGTTCATGGAGGGTCTCATTCATTTAATGATATGGGGGGGGGGTAGATTATGCACAATCTTATTGGGTTGCATGCTGCAGTTCGGGTGTTTTCATCTACCTGTCTTCCATGTGAGCCATGCTGGGGATGGAGCTCATGGTACTTCCACTGCCAAGCCCCTTTTCAGGGCTCAGAGTTTATTAATTTAGAATGTAAAAAGTATAGAAAATGGGGACCAGAGAGATAGCATGGAGGTAAGGCATTTGCCTTGCATGCAGAAGGATGGTGGTTCAAATTCTGGCATCCCATATGGTCCCCCAAGCCTGCCAGGAGCAATTTCTGAGGCATAGAGCCAGGAATAACCCCTGAGAGCTGCCGGGTGTGACCCCCCTCCCCCAAAAAAAGAAAATATAAAAAATGCTTTTACAAATTTCAGCTCTGAACTAGCCCCCCCCCCACCCATGGCCTCTTTCTGTCGTCTGAATCTCACCCTTCCAGAGTTTCTTCTTTCACCATTCACTACTTTTCCCTGCAGCTCCAAACACCTTATTTTTATTTAATCCTTTGTCTTGTATCAGGTAAGGATCTGTTTTGTTCAGCACTTTGCCAGCCCTTCCCCCTCATCCCCATTAAATATACCCTGGATGGCCTTTCATATCCACATGGAGAGGGCTTCAGAGTTGATGCAGTTGAGGCAGATTTGAGTGCAAACACTCACATACATATGTTGTGAGTTGGAATGAATTGAATTGGGTAAAATTCACCCATGTGCTTCCTATCTCTCAAGGCTGAGAATGGCCATCCTCATCTTCTTCTACTCCTGCTGGTCACCATCTCCCCCAGAGCAACCATTCTTTTGCTATCAAAATCTCCTGCTTGGTTTTCCCTGTTCTCTACCTTCATGTAATTTCTTATTATCTGTTGGATTGAAGCATGTGGCTTAAGTGGCTCAAGTGCTTGTGCCTTACATGTGTCAGACCCATGTACTGCATTGCCCATTTCCATCCCATGCCAGCAACACAGGATTTTTCCCACAAAAGCAAAGAAAAAAATCTCTACCCCACTGCTTACATCACTGCTTCTTAAATTTGAGGGTGTTCCATTGTCACCAGAAGTCCTGTTAAATAAAAATGAGCCACAGTAAGGCTGTTTAATCCAGTAGGCAACATTGTTCATTTGATGCTTCCAGAACATTCACATATTATTATTCTGGTTTACTTATTTTTTTCCCTATATACATAAAAATAATTTGGGTTGTTTCCATTCATTTCTTATTGTTAGCACTTTGCTGTAGAGTAGAATCTGTCTAAGATGAGGCAGTCTTTGCCTATAAGATAAATTGCAGAAGTGGCACCATGTCCTTCAAGGTCAATGCATTGCAGTTTTGCTAGAAATTTCCCAGTTACAAAAAGAGGGACCATTTTATTGTCTCACCGCCAGTGTGTGGGCTTAAGCCTTGCTCCCCCACTAACCTGAAGACTGCATCGTCATGCTTTGCTTTGCTTTTGGGGCCAAGGCTGAGCGTCTCTTTCAAAGCCCATGGGCCCTCTGCTTCAGTGAATTTTCTGTTCCTGTCCTTTGCCAATTTTTATGTTGTGTTTTTGAGCTTTCTAGCTTCAAATTCTAGATGCTCCTTACTCATCTTCAAGATGAACCCTTTGCTTATCATCTGAGTTGTTAATATTTTCTCCAGGATGGTTATTTGTCCTCTTGCTACTGCATCTAACTTCTGGATTTAGATGTACTGGATTTTCATATATAACTTTTGGATTTAGGTGTACTTGTAAAAGATTTAAAATATGTGAAAGCAAAGTTGCCCATAGGCATAGAAACCAGTTTTACAGCTCCAAATTGTCAGGGGTCAGAAGGAACTGGGGCAAAATGGGAGAAAGGAAGAAGCAACCTTTAAGTACAGTGATGCTCTATAAAGGACCAGGTGATGATGATGCTGGCTTTATAGGTTTTCTGGAAGGTGTTAGGTTCACTCTGGGCAATGCTCAGAGATTATTCCTGGCTCTGCACTGAAGAATTACCTACAGGGGATCAGGGGACTATATGGGATACCAGGAATTGAACCTGACTTGGTCACATACAGGCACCCTACTATTTTAGCCCCATGATAATGGTTTTTATATTTTTTTAACTGAATCCTTGTGAGATACACAGTTAAAAAGTTGTTCATGATTGAGTTTCAGTCATACCATGTCCAATACCCTTCACCAGTGCACATTTCCTACCATCAGTACCCCATTTCTTCTTGATCTCCCCCTCTCCATCACTCCCTCCATCTCTATGGTAGAAATTCTCTCTCTCTCTCTCTCTCCCTCTCTTCTCTCTCTCTCTCTCTCTCTCTCTCTCTCTCTCTCTCTCTCTCTCTCTCTCTCTCTCTCTCTCTCTCTGTAGCTTACAGTATTGTTACTGAAGGGTTATGATCATAATTTTTGACAGGGCAAAAACCTCATTGCTAGGTGGTGCCAGATGCGAAGGGGTTCTGGACAGTGGATGGGGGGTTGACAATGGACAGCTTGGCAGTACCTGGACCAGGTGGGGGAACAAGGGGAGGCAGATGGAAGGAACTGCTTACAGATGATCTGCCTGTCAGTCAAAGGAAACAAAAGACACCAGTGTGAGCATCACTCCTGAAAAGGGGCAACTGCCACGGATGGTCAGCGCATGGCACAGGCGCCTTTTGATTCTTAAGCTCTGGAGTCAGATGAGCAGAGCAAGTCTCTGGCTGGAGAGGGGTTGGGAGGCCAGAGTCGAAGTTGTTTTTCAGAGTCCCTAAGAATTTGAACCAAGGGCAGCTGGCTACTCCACCCCAACCCTGCCCCAGCTTTGGGGAGGTGAGAAGATGACTCAGAATCTCGGGCTTGGAAAGGGGCCAGGGGTCATTTTAGGCTGGTGCTTGCAAATTGGTGGCCCGTGGTCGGTGTTGGCCGGCAGATGTGTTTTCTTTGTCCAGATTGGTATTGGACACTCAATTGTCTTTTTTTTTTAAGTGTTTGAATTAGTCACCCATATTTTAAAATCATTTTATTTCATGTAATGAGCTCTCATTTTGCTTTGGAAATATCTAGAATCAGGCTGCTTAGGGCTGCATCTCCCCACCATGGGTGCAGGACTCAAACTCTTCTCTCTGCTCCTCCCTTTGCGCCGCAGGGCACATGCTCTACAGCTTTTCAGACTGTCCCCCAACACCGAGGCCACTTGTAAGGCACTGAGGACCCCAATTTTAGTTGTTTTTCTTGGAGTAAGGTTAACAATGAAAGGAATATTTCCTAGACACCAAGAGAGGTGAGGTGGAAAGTGGGTTCTCTGTGTAAAAGACCTCATGACTGTGTGGCTTGCTCCAATGCAGTCTCCACTTTTTCTCAGTCGTCATTTTGATGTCAAGACCAGACAAGAGTCACGTACAAGAAAACTGGTGAGATCTAATAGAACTGAGCCACAGGCCTGAGAAAGCTTTTTGAGAAGGTTGTTGGTTTTGGCTTTGTGTGTTTTGGTTTTGTGGCAACACCTGGCAGTGCTCAGGGCTTATTCCTGGCAGACTCAGGGGGACCAAGGGGTGCTAGGGATCTATCCCAGGTCAGTGACAAGTGCCCTACCTGCTGTGCTCTGTGGCCCTAGTGAAGTTTTTTTGCTTTTTGCTTTGTTTTTTGTTTTGGGGCCACACCTGGTGATGCTCAGGGGTTACTCATGGCTATGCACTCACAAATAGACCCTGGCTTTGGGGGACCATGGGGTGCTAGGGATCAATCCTAGGTCAGTGACAAGTGCCCTACCTGCTGTACTCTGTGGCCCTAGTGACGTTTTTTTTTCTTTTTTTGGTTTGTTTTTGTCTTTGTTTTAGGGCCATACCTGGCGACGCTCAAGATTACTCCTTGCTCTGCACTCAGAAATCGCTCCTGACTTTGGGGGACTAAATGGGACATCAGGAATTGAATTCAGGTCCTTCCTGGGTCAGCCAGTGTGCAAGGCAAATGTCCTACCACTGCACTATCTCTCCAGACCTCTTATGAAATTTTTATTAGAATTAGTGACCATACTAGGATTTGAAAAGAAAAATCAAGCGATACCAGCTGCTTAAACCTCCTATGAGAACACAGAGTTCCCCTTACTTCTCCCATCCCCCATAAACTCTATTGGAAGCTGGTGATACTTTCCCAGGAAGATCAAAAGTAAAAAGGCAAAGGCCAGAGAGATAGTACTTCAGGCGAGACACTTAAACTTTAATGAGTGTGATTGGGGTTCGATCTCCAACATTCTACATGGTCCTGGTGCTCTGCCAGGAGTGATTCCTGAGTGCAGAGCCAGAAGTAACCCCTGAGCATGGCCATATATGGTCCCCCCCAACAAAACCCACAAAAAAGTAAAAAGTCAGCAGAGAAGGAGAAACTAAAAGAGATAATCTTCTGAAGCTGAGAAATGTTTTTGCACATCCTATGTGGGTTGCTTGTTAGGATGGGAGGAAAGAGAGGCCAAAGGGGTGGGGTACTTTGTTACAGGAAAGAGCAAAGGTCAGAGGAGATCGGGAATGACTGTGTTGACCCGGAAGTGATATTTGGTAGCTGCTCTGGGACACCAGGGAAGTGATCTGTGTGACTTAATTTTGTGATCTCTCCTTTTTCTTCTGTCTCCTTGTCATCTCAAGAGCTGCTACCTAGGATCACGCAGGGTCACTCCAGACAAGTACTGTGAAGTAGTCACAGAACAGAGCTGGTGATATAAGAGGTTTCAGAAGGAGTTTGACTGTCATTGGTTTCCCTTAGCTGGTCCCTCTGAGGGGTTTTTGGATTCCACCACTAGTCTTCCTGAATGTATACTGGTGCAGGCCCTCCTCCCTTCAGCACCCATCATCTTCCCAACACCCTCAAAGTCCTCCTTAGCCGAAACCTTTTGCAGGTACAGTCTCACTGCCGGAGGTACCTATCCCACTATCCCTCCAGTCCTTCATATGACAGGAAGAATGATCTTTGGGGGGGGGGTGAGGAGAAAGGAAATGTTTTGGGCCACACTCAGCAGTATTCAGGACTTACTCCTGACTCTGCACTGCCAGGTGTAATCCTGGTAGACTTGGAGGGTCATAGGGAGTGCTAGGGATTGACTGTTTTTGAGACAAGTGCCCTATCTCTCCTCCAGTACTCGAAAGAGTCATCTAAGTTCCATTCGGATGGTTCTCCATTGCGAAGGTCAGTGAGGTTCTTCCATGACCTCTCAGGGACATTCTGACACAGCCCTGGCACATCAGCTGTCTGTTGCACCCCCTTCTCTGCATCTCAGCTTTGCCTCAGCTCCCTCCCTCGAACCTTGCTCCTGCAGTCTCTGCTCCCACCTGTCCCACCTGCACTATGGGCTGCAAGGTTAAGTGTCTTACCTACTCTACTATCTCTCCGGCCTCTGCTTTTTACTTTCGACCTTCCTGGGAAAGTATCTTCAGCTTTCCATAGAACATGCAAATACTCCCCTATGGCTCAGGGCCTGTCATGGGCCCATCTTGCCAGTCTCTGTAAGAACTTTTCTACGACCTATGCTCCTTGTCAGGCCCCTCTGCTTCAGAACAGAACTGTGTGTGTGCATGTGTGTTTGTGTGTGTGCACACTAGTGTGTCAAAATGTACTTAGTATAAAATTTAGCTTATTTGACTTCCACTTCAAGCCTATATTTTTTTCTTGAGCATGTATCTTGCTTTCTTGTCTCTTTGCTTGTTTTTTCCATTTCCTAAGAAGCTTTGTTCTCCTTTGAACATACCTGGCCTTTCTATCTCCTCATTTTTTAAAATTTTTTTCCCTTAGTTTTTGGGCCACACCTGAATTGCTCAAGAGTTACTCCCGGCTCTGCACTGAGAAAACGCTTCCGGCAGGCTCAGTGGACCATATGGGATGCCAGGAATAGAACCCAGGTCTGTCCTGGGTCAGCCGCTTGCAAGGCAAACGCCCTATCTCTGTGCTATCTCTCTGGCCCCTCATGAATTTCTAAGCAAGTTTTGTTTAATCAAAACTATCTTTCCTCACTGTTTCATCTCTTTTGGGCAAGGGAAAGGTGACAGATTCAGAATGCCTGTGCTAGGTTTTAGACTGACTTTACTTTCCTTTCCTGCATAGATCAATTTCTCACTACTAAGACCACTAGTCCCGGGCCCGGAGAGATAGCACAGCGGAGTTTGCCTTGCAAGCAGCCGATCCAGGACCAAAGGTGGTTGATTCGAATCCTGGTGTCCCATATGGTCCCCCGTGCCTGCCAGGAGCTATTTCTGAGCAGACAGCCAGGAGTAACCCCTGAGCACCGCTGGGTGTGGCCCAAAAACCAAAAAAAAAAAAGACCACTAGTCCCTGAGTGGACAAGTTTTAGCTGTAATTCTTGTAACTCCTGCTGTGCAGAACAAGTGGACTCCAGGTGTAACTTGATGGCTGCCATGGGACTGGTGGATGTGAGCTTTCATGTTCTAGTAGACTTTCTGGTCCTACTCCAAGCTGGCCATTTCCCCTGAGAACTGGTGCTGAAGTGGGTTGAGCAGAAATGTGGAAGGGTCCTTTTCTCAAGTCTGCCTTCCTCATTTCCCTCTTTACCAAGCCACCCACAACAATGACAGTTGTAGGTAGATGGAGTGGTCATGGTGGAAACATACTTTTGGGCAATAATAAAATTTAAGAAGAATACCCTAGCCATGAAGACCTTTGTATCGCTTTGAGAGACAAATCCTGAACTTTGAAGAGGAGACACTGAAGCCCTACCCAGAGATTGGTTGACCACTCAGAAAAGGAGAAGCTACAGAAGATTCTGTTATTATGAGGAGTCAGTGGTGCAAGGCATGAGATTATGAGCAGATCATCAACAATGCAGGGCTTTCCTGTGACAATACCTTTTACATATGCAAAGCTCCAGGAAAATAAAACCACCTCAAAAAAATGATATAAAAGCTCTGCCCAGAAGCCTTTCATCTTGCTCAAATAGGCATCTTGCTTGCCTGTATCTGTTTCTTTGCTTGCTTTCCACTCTGGAGAAGCCCAATTCTCTTTTGAACATATACCATTCTCTCTTTCTCCTCCTCACTGACACTTTTCTAAATAACTTTCAAAGAAAAACAAAAACCTATTCAATTAAAAAAATTACCTCTTGGGGCCGGAGAGATAGCATTGGAGGTAAGGCGTTTGCCTTGCCTGCAGAAGGACGGTGGTTTGAATCCCGGCATCCCATGTGGTCCCCCGAGCCTGCCAGGAGCGATTTCTGAGTGTAGAGCCAGGAGTAACCCCTGAGCACTGCCAGGGTTAAAAAATAGAAAAAACAAAGGAAAAAATTACCTTTTTAAGCGCACTGTTCTTGAGTCCCTTCACATTCTTGTACAACCAGTCTCCGTAATTCTTCTTATGTTGCTAAATGGACTCTTTGGAACCAGCAAAGCAGAATTTGCCCATGCCTTCATTCTACCCTACCACAGACCCTACCATTCTACATTCTCTCTCTAGAAATTTAGTACCTCTTGACATATCCTGGGGAGCAATCATGTGGCATTCGTTTTTTGTGACTAGTTTTTTTTTTTTTTTTTTGCGGGGGGGGGGGGGGCACACCCATTTGATGCTCCTGGCTTGGGGGGGACCATATGGGACATCGGGTAATTTAACCACCATCAGTCCTAGGCTAGCGCTTGCAAGGCAGACGCATTACCTCTATCGCCACCACTGCAGCCCCCTTTTGTGACTAGTTTTGTCCATTTAGACTGGCAGCCTCCAGGTTCTTCTGTGTGGTGGCTTATGACAGACTCTCCTTTCCTTTTAAAGTTGAATACTGCTCTGCCATGTATTTATCTCATGTATGGTGATTATCTAGATAGGTAGATATTTTCTGCCTGGGCTCTGGGGAAAACACTGCTTCAAGATTCTGCTAGTGATCATTCTTGAGTGTGTACCAGAAGTAGCCATGGTAGGTCTTATGGTGATTTGCAACCTACTTTTGAGGTTCTCTCATCATTCTACATTCCTCAAAACTGGTGCAAAGGTTGCAGCTCATCCATATGATCATGAACACCTGTTTTCCCCAGGGTAGAATGCATTTGACTTTAGGAGTGTGTTTCTCTAATTCTGGTGGTGTTGTCATGTCCACTCTTTTTGTTTTTTTTTTTGGGGGGGGTCCCACACCCGGTGATGTTCAGGGGTTACTCCTGGCTATGTGCTCAGAAATCGCTCCTGGCTTGGGGGACCATATGGGACGCTGGGGGTTCGAACTGCGATCCGTCCTAGGCTAGCGCGTGCAAGGCAGACGCTGTACGGCTTGCGCCAACGCTCCAGCCCCATATGTCCATTCTTGATGTCTTTGCAGAAGTGACTTTCCAGCACTTCCTTTACTCAATCATTAGCCTGTTGACCGTTTTGTTTTTGAGTTGCTCACTGGCCACACTGGTCTCTAAAACTGTGAGAACTCAGCTCATGCCTGCTGTGCTATCTCTCAGTACAGGCCTGTGCTCTTGCCGTTCCCCAGTGCCCCTGTACAGCCCACAAATGGGTTTGTGGTTGGCATCAAACACACATGCCACTGTCCACAGCACACGAAGGGATAACTGTTTAAATTTAGTGTTTGTTTTTGGTCCAAGGGTCATGGGCAGATCTCACTGGAAGAAAGTATTTGGGCAAGTGACCCAGAATAGATTTTAAAATGGATAATCCCAGGCTGAGAGATAGTACAGCAGGGAAGGCACTTGCCTTGCATGTGGTCTGGCCAACCCAGATTCAATCCCCAGCATGCCTCATGGTCCCCCAGTATACCACCAGGAGTAATTCCTGAGTGCAGAGTCAGGAGTAACACCTGAGCACCACCAAATAGATAATTCAAAGTTTTAATGGTCAAGGTAATTCTGGTTTCCCCAATAATACTGAGTTTGTGTGTCTTCAGTTATCTGATAGTTTGAAACTATGCAGCCATCTCCTTAATCTCCTTTGATATCCCCCTTTGAAGAAGGCAGGAAAATGCAGGCCCACCTCCATAGGCTCTGTAGCAAAACAGCCTTTGGATGAGTCCCACAAACTGTCTTCATCTTCCTTCAACTTCTCCAAGACCTTTTTCAGCCCTTGGTGGTTTGTCACCCTGCCATCCTTGGTTTCTCTCCCTGATGTCACTCTTCTGCCCTCTCTCTTGCTTTATTCCCAGTACTGCCCTTCACCACCTGCCACTTGAAGTCTTTTGGTTGTTTATTATTTGTTGTTTTGTTTTGATTTTTGGGACTCTATCCAGTTTACTCAGGGTTTCCTCTTGTCTTTATGCTCTGAGTCACTCTGGACAGTGTTAGGGGACCTATGTAGGATGCCAGGGATTGAACCTGGGTCAGCTGTGTGCAAGGCAAGAGTGCTGTACTTTTGCCTGTACCTGCTGTACTGTCACTCCAACCTCAGTCTGTTCATTTTTACATGCATGTGCTAGCTCTCTATATCCCACCCTTTTTCTTTCCCACCCTTAACCCCCATCATACTCCTGTCTGTTCTCCCTGTCCAAGGTGATAGAAAGCAGGGACTGACTCCTGAGTTCCCTAGACAGCTGCCCCACATGATCCCATAGCCACCTAGAAACAGTTCAACCCCATACTGCCCGCTCAGCTCCCTTATCCCCACCTCCTCCTTGGGACAAGCACAGAGAGGCCTGAGAGATGAGTCAGGCTGTGTGACTCAGCGTCTTGGCAGTCTGGGTGTGCTGGGAGGGGCCCACTGCAGCCACATCTGGACCTGCTCAGGGCTATATAGGACCCACTGTTCTGTACAGATTCAGATTCATGCCTATCTTCATTAATATTCCCTCTGCCAATTTTTGCATGCTGGCCAGCTGACCATGGTGACAAGCACTGGTAACTAGTTCATCTGGGCCACCTCCTCTGATCTTCACAGTGACCCAACTCAGCTTCAAAGGCAACAGCAGCAACAAACATGGTACTCTTGATGCCCAGATACTAGTCTAGATATTTTGGCTTCACTAAATTTCACCACAGTCGTGCTAATCCCACAGGACAAGGGCTGCAACTGTGTTCAGTTTACAGATGGGGACACAGGCACAAAGCAGCCCGCACAGAGGTGCCACGTATCACTAAGGGTGCCAGTGAGAGTTGTGATAAGAACTCTGGCTTTTGAAGGCATACAGAACCCACTTGAGGGACCTCCTGAATGTGGGACAGTGGTCCAGAAGTCGGTCCACGAGAGGACAGTTACACAGTGAGGGTAGATAGAGGCCATCTCTGCTCCACTATGCTCTGCCTGGAATCTGGAGTTGTGTCCTCAGGACAAGAGGATTTCTGTTTCTTTAGAGTGCCTTCCCTTCCCCAGGACCAATAGTTGAAACTCTAATCCAAGTCAAGATTCCAAGTCAAGAGATCCTGCTAACAGGAAGCCTTTGATTGTGCGATCTCCCTTGGGTTGTAGAGCTTTGGGTCCCAGCATGTTCCTGGCTCTGAAAGTGCTGACATGGCTCTTTGCATTCACAGATAGTGAGACTGTGCACTACCACTATGGGCCCAAGGACCTAGTCACCATCTTGTTCTACTTTTTCATCACCATCATCTTACATGCAGTGGTTCAGGAGTATATTCTAGATGTAAGTGCCTGACTGGGTAACTGCCTTGGTTGGGTGGGGGAAGAGGGGATTCTCAACCTATTCACCCTCTCATTGGCTTCCCTGAGTCTGGTCTTTCCCAGCTGTGCTTTAGTCACTGGGGCTGTTGATAGTCTTTTTTGGGAAGAGATTGGCAATAGTTCTTTATGAGGAAGAGCATGACCTGAGAATAATCAGACTGCCACCCATTTTCAGTTTCTGTACCTTGGGCCAATGCATGCCTCTTCCATTCCTCCAGTGTACTTACCCCTAACTGTAGGTATCTGTTCCTCTTCCCTTTACTCCCACCCACCCCTGCCCCACCATCACCCTATAAACATCCCTACTTCTTCCAACCTCAGCCCTTTTGCAGGGAAAAAACAGGACTTTGAAAACTATTCATTGCCAGTACACCATAGATTCATGGGTAGGATCCTTTTATTATTTTTTTTTTCTTTTAGAAAATCAGCAAACGACTTCATCTCTCCAAAGTCAAACACAGCAAGTTCAATGAATCTGGCCAGCTAGTTGTCTTTCATCTCAGCTCGGTGATATGGTGCTTCTATGTGGTGGTGACGGTGAGTGATCCCTGGGATGGAATGGGGCATGGCACTTTTTAAGCTGCTGGGAACCTTGCCCGCCAAGGACTTAAGGGGAAGAACAATAGCAGGAGCAACTGGAGAGTTTACAGTTTCTTAGACGTGAAGCTATGCTTCTGTCCCACACCCTTATGGACAGAAGGCGGTTCGAGGGTTTTGTGGGCCATATTATGGATCCAAGAAAGTCATCATGTCTCGAAATAAAAGTGAGACTGTATCACCATAACCAGATGCTGCTACAGTGAAGATGCTGACTGGCCGCAGGGCATGGTGTTTGTACTTCTACAAACATTTACCAAGGAGGTCATTATATTCCTCCTGAGTCAAGGATTACGGGCACCCAGGCTCCCCTGTCACCATGTACCCCAAACACCTCTGAAATTACAGGGCTTTGATTTGGAGGTTAGATTCTAATTTGGGTATACTTCCTCTTTGTTCCCCCTTGACCTTCTATAAGCAAGGCCAGCACTTCCTGTCTACCACCCAGAGTTCTTGGTGCCCTTCCTGAGAGTGAAAAAGAAGCATGGAGGACATTTCTCCAGCCCTGTGGCATACAATGAAACTTTTGTTTCCAGCAGCCTTTGATAGAGCAAAATTCCTCCCTACCAAGGAATGTAGATAGTCCTCCAGAGGTTGCTGGGGGTGCTGACTGTAAGAAGATCTGACTTATAGTGCTAGGAAGTGTTTAATTAACTGCCCCCCCCCATGTTGTTCTCCTTTCCTTGTAACCCCCATTTCCCTCCATATACCTGGAGCATTCTCAGCTCTGTTACCTGGTCTCTTGCTCAAGAATTGTCCTGTGAGGACCAGAGCAATAGTACAGTGGATAGGGCCTGAGCCTTCCATGTAGCCGATTTAGGTTTGATCGCCAGCATTCTGCATGGCCCCCTGGAGTACAGAGCCAGGAGTAACCCCTGAGCATTGCAGGGTGTGGCCCAAAACCTAGCAAATAAAAGGGGGGAAAATTGTCCTGTGAGGAAATCAGACCCAGAGTTTGGAAAATTCTTTACTTTTGATTTTTTGGGCTAGACCAGCAGCGCTCAAGGGACCGTATGGGATGTCGGGGATTGAATCTGTCAGCCATATATGTTCAAGGCAAGCATCCTCCCCACTTACTGTCTCTCCAGCTTCCCTGTGATATTTTGTTAAGAAAGTTCTTTCCCTGTCTTCCCTCAACCTCCCTTTGTTCTCTCCCCCTCCCTTTACTGAGTTGGCTGCTGTCCTCACCCTAATGGGAGATTTGTGAACGGGAAGGTGGGGCATGCCAGGTATAGCTCCAGATTGGGGTGCAGGAGTTCTGTGGTGCCTGGAAAGGACACAGGGCTTTGGAGGCTTCTGGCCCCTCCACCAGTGTCTGTAGTGAGGGAGAGGGGAACGTATCGGTGAGTGGCAGCCATTAGCTCCAGCTTCTCCCTCCTGGATCTCAGGTACTTGGGATATCTGACCCCAGCTCTGAGGGCTCCCCCCCCCCCCGCCCCCATACTAAGCCTCCTCTGCAGCTGTTTGCCCAAAGTCTGGAAAAGGCAGTTGTGGGAACCAAAGCTGAGTCATTTTTCCCCGACACCCACTTCCCACACATTCCCTGTGGGCTGGATGTTTGCAGGCAGCATCGTGGGCCAGGGGCACATGGGGGGCTGCAGAGTTCTAACTTCTTTATGGAATAAGCACCAGGCTGAGGAGGGATGTGTGTAAAACCACCGGTTAGCGGCATATCTCTGTTCCCCAGCACAGTTTCTCTTGGTCAGCACTCACACACACACCTTTTTTTATTTTTTTGCGTAGAAATTTTTCTCCCACTTCAGTCCCAGAGGTCTCATGTTCTTCTGTAAATATGAAGCTGCTTCCGCTGGGCTAGGGGAGGGGCGTCTTCACTCTTGGATTTCTCTGCAATGACACAGAAGACAGAGAGCTCTTTCGGGTGCTGGGCTTGGCATTGTGCAGGAGACTGGGGTACCCTCCTCTCACTCTAGCTCTAGATGCCCCAGAGCATCTCACCTTTATGCCCGGAGCTATGAATGCCTGAGCTGGACCTAGAGATGTAGTCAGGAGGGTTTGGGGACAGACCCAAAGTCTGTATCATGTCTGTACCCATAGCCCGGACAGCTCAGGCCTCCCCCAGGTTGATGTTAGGGTCCCTAAGCTGTGGACTGACTTAAAGGATGAGGAGGTGGTGGGGAGGGAAAAATGGCCCACACTTGCACATATTTCTACAGTCAGTAGTAGAAAAGAGGTTCCCAAACTAACTTGCCCTAACTTGTTACCCCTTTTCAGAAAGCAAGGGTCTGCAATGTACATCCCTACCCCCGAAATTCACCTTCATTTTTTATATGTTTGGTTTTTTGTTCTGGGGTCACACTTGCCAGTGCTCAGGCAATACTCCTGGCTCTGCACTGAAAAATCACTCCTGGCTGACTTAGAGGACCATATGGGATCCCAGAGATGGAATCCATTCGGCCTCGTGCAAGGCAAGCACCCCTAACTGTTATGCTATCACTCTAGCCCCCATTTCCACCTCCTTTAAGTGAACAAGTGTCACTGTTGCACCCAAGGTTCCTCTGCCTCCTGGGCTCAATCCTCAGCCTCCAAGGAGATGATACCATCCACTTTGGGAAATACTGAGCATGAACCCCAAGTATGTCCTCCTTCCCCCCAAGCTCACTGGCTTCCTTCTTAATACCACAACCAGCAAGCAACGCCTGTCTCCCTGGCTGAACACAGGTGGCTGAACACAGGAGAGGACGGTCAGACTGGGGCACAGTGTCCTTACCCCACCACCATCACCCCATGTGTGTTTCTCATTTCCCTGTTTAAAGTTAGAAATGCTAATCTGACCACCTCAGTCTTCTCTGAGGGACAAATAAGAGTTTTATTTCACGCTCAAGAGAGTGCTTTAGGCATCATCATACAACCAACATTTTTGTTTTGTACAGGGTAATGTAGTGTGGGCCAACCTTTGTTTGCAGTAGAGTCTTCCCCTTTGGGCAAAATTTTAATTCCTTGGATTGTCACCATTAATCTTCACCAAGTTTCTTTCTGTGAGAATCTTGCACCTCCTTAAGAACAGGTCCCAGGGACATCACTAGCCATGCGACTTTTTCTTTTTTTCATTTTTTTTTTTTATTATTATTTTACAAGCCCTTGTGTTGAGGGCTGACTTTCAATAGATCACAGCCAGGGAGCTGCTCTGCTACATACAAAACCTTGACTCAGAAGCAGGTCTTCTGCGAATGGTTTGCCACCAGGTCTTTTTAAGGACTTAAATATTAAGGAGTTTATTAAGAATGTCATATATCTAGCTAGGTCTGTACTTAAGGATTTTTTTTTCTTGAGAGGGCATGCCCATCAGTGCTCATGGGTTGCTTCTGGCTCAGTGCTGGAGGGTTGTTCCTGACAGTGCTTGGGGATCAAATCAGACTGTCACAGGCAAAGCACCTGCTTCTGCTCTTTTAGCTCTTTCCTTGGCACAGGGGACTTGTTGTTAATGAGTCTCATTTCCCAATGGTAGCCTTTCAAAAACACTTGCTCCATTTCAAAAAGAATTTGTCAACTCCCTATTAATTGAGGCATCTTGAATAGTTTGGTCCTGACTTCCCTTTAGACACACCCTTCTATCTGAGAGATCTGAGGGGTCCACACAGAACCATCTATCTCAACCCTCTCCAGCTTGAGTTGAAATCAATTGGTAGGGGGCTGGAGTGGTGGCACAGTGGTAGGGCATTTGCTTTGCACGTGGCTGACCTAGGAAAGACCACAGTTTGATCCCGACATCCCATATGGTCCCCCAAGCCTGGAGCAATTTCTGAGTGCATAGCCAGGAGTTACCCTTGAATGTCACTGGGTGTGGCCCAAAACCCCCCTCCAGAAAAATCAACTGGTAGATCGATAGACACAGATCATGTCTCTGGAGTGTGTGGTTTTGCAAGTTTTATTCATTTCCAAATGAGCTGTGGCCCTCCTCTGATCTGGAGTCACACACCCAGGCATATCTGTTGTGTTAACAAGAATATCCCGTGCTTTTTCCTAAAAGTAGTATTGGTAACTAGCCATGGCTCTATTAATGCTATTTTCTCAGCTTAGTGGTTCCTGGGCCACCCAATCAGTTCTGCCTCTAAGCCCAGACCCACATGCAAGCAAAATTATATCCTATATTGGCCAGGGATAAAGATTTTTCACACTGGACCCATGCATTCATTTGGGTGATTTGTTCTGTGAACTTCAGAGGTCCTGGTTTCATTCCCAGCTCTCAGGTTTCACCTCCCAAGGTACCCATGGGTGCCTAGCCTGGTCCCACAGTCCCCGATCTGATAGCAGTTCTCTTCTGGCTCCAGTGGTCCCAGACATGTACCCCATCTATCATAAGAGTTTAGTTTTGTGTTTCAGTAACTATTTGGGGTTCCTGCAGCATTTCTGGATTCTGTGTGATGGGAGGAGATAGTCTCCCCAACACTAGAAAGGGCCCTCAGCACTCCCTGTGCCAGGTTCACAAAGGGCAAAGTAAGGCCTCAGCTGTGGGACAGGGCCTTGGCCCTGTGATAAATGCAGCAGCAGTAAGGGTTGGTGGTAGGCCCAGAGACTGGGGCCTGAGGTGGGGGGTTGTGCTTTTCTCTTTATTCACATCCATGTGAAAAACCAGCCAGGGCTTTTTGTTTTTTCCAGTGAAGGATGATCCAGGAGTCCATTTGCTTATTCATTCTACAAGCATTTCCTGAGTGCCTCTTGCCAGTCAGAATTCAAGAAGCAGTTGCATACACGTGTCCACTGGCTGCTCATGGGAACCCGGGAGTGGGGTAGAGAGTTAGAGGGTTAGAGGGTGGCATTTGTGTCTTTTGGAATGCTCACTGGAGCAGCAGCTGAGGCCACTGAATGCCAGGCCCACATGCAGGCTTCTGCCCCGCTCCTAGCTCCCTTATAGTAAAGACAATGGCTCAGAGGTCCTGCTTCTACACCGTCTGTGTCTCCTTCTGGCTGCTGGAGCTGGAGCCTGGTGGTGGCCATGACAGTCCTTCCCCTACACCAAGGGACTCGGTCCACATGTCTCAGTGCTCTCTCTCCTCACCCCCTGCAGGAAGGATATTTGACCAATCCAAGGAGCCTCTGGGAAGACTACCCACACGTGTACCTCCCGTGAGTATTTTCACACTCGGTGCCTAGAAGGAACAAGCAGGTAGGTCCCTTGGCTGCTGGCATGAGGATCCCACCACCCTGGGCCTCTTGAGATATGGGAGCAGACACCAGAGCATCCACATGGGTGCTGCATCATCCTGTGCTCACGGGATACTCCCAAAATGAAATGTGTCGGGCAGCTGTCACAGATTACCCAGGCCTATGGGGCTTACACACACGTTTCGTGCTTGCGCTTATGGAGGCCAGGAAGGGAGTCCAGGTTGCAGGCACAAATGTTTGAGATTTGGGTTCAGAACATCCACCTGTTTTATTGTCAAGGGGTCTAAATGCTCAGAATACATACAGCCCTGGAGGCACCGTAAGGCACCAGGGATCTGGGAGCCAGAGGGATAACACAGCAGGTAGGGCTCTTGCCTTAAACAAGGCTGACCTGGCTTCAATCGCCGGCATCCCATATGGTCCCCTGAGCACTACCAGGATTAGTTCCTGAGTGCAGGGATCAAACCTAGAATCTTGCACATATAAGACCTCTTGAGTCTCATTCCCCAGGCTGCCATTTATGGAATTGAGGCTATGCCAGCATTTCATAGGTGGCATCCTTTTGCCCTGTGAGCAACTCTGCATGAATAATAGACCTTATGCCATTTGGCCCCATTTACTCACAGCCCAGCTTCCCTTTCTGGGCCTGCAGCACTGTTTCCCCACCGCACCTCATCCCACTTGGTGAGGCAATGAGGATTGTCACCTGGAGGCCCCTTCTCTTTTTCTCCTGAGGCCCAGGACCTCGCCTTTGGTGCTACCAGATTCAGCCATCCTCCCACCCCATGCTTACCTTGTTGCCCTAGGTACTGTTTTCAGCCTGAGGAGCTTCCTCTAGCACACTCTTTCTCCTCTTCTCTTCTCTCCATGGAGCTTCTGTAGCCATGAAAATGATCTAGTCCTTGGGGCAGGATTCCCCCTCACACACACACACGAGGCATATCACTGCGGGAACCTTTTATCCCCCAACCCTGTGTGACTGGCCCCTTTGTCTCTAGCTTCCAGGTGAAGTTTTTCTACCTGTGCCAGCTGGCCTACTGGCTGCACGCGCTCCCCGAGCTCTACTTTCAGAAGGTGCGGAAGGTGAGTGCTTGCTCCATCTCTGGGGCTCTGCTCCTGGCCTGCTGACCCTCAGCCTTCCCTTGTGACAGACATACAGAGGAGAAAGCATAGGTTGGGGGAAGGAGAAGCCCCCTAAGCCTTGCCTGCAGCCAACCACCAGCATAGTCCTCCCATACCAGACATTCAGCCTCCAAAGAACTCTCCTCTCCTGTATATCATATGAAGAGGCTCTTCCCTCTGGATCGGCTTCCAAAGGCCAATTCCCCAGTTTCCATCTCTTCTTGCTCTGCCCTATTTTGCTCTCTTGCCCAAGACCCCCACTGAGGCTTCTGGGACAGCTTGGGGTACATAGGAACTTCCACATTGTGTCAGCCATGCCCCAGACAGGGAGAAGCATTTCCTCTCATGTCCCTCAGCATCTCCTTCTTTCCTTCCTTCCTCTTCTGTGATGAGGGACTCACTTCCCATTGCTCTGTTTTGCAGGAAGAGATCCCCCGCCAGCTGCAGTACATCTGCCTGTACCTGGTCCACATTGCTGGAGCGTACCTCTTAAAGTGAGTGTGACCTTGGGTACCTCCATGCCACCCCCCAGCCTTCAGCACCAAACCTGTGATCTGATTCCTGCCACCCATAGCCTTTTTGTACTCAGAACTAGGTGGAGCCTAAGTAGACAGGAGTGGCAGACGGGAGGTTCCGTACCCTTCACTGGCTCACTCCCAGCCTCAGAGCCAATCCCAGGGAGGGCAGGAATTCTAAGGCTGTGTGCTGGTGATAGGCAGGTAGATGCTGCTGGAGCTTATGAACCCCGGATTCCCTTCTCTAGGACTTGCTACACATTGTGGGGGAAGTTGACTATTTGGGGATGGTGAAGTCAAAGGTTTTGGTTCTTGAGTCACACCTGGCAGTACTCCGGGATTATTCCTGGCTCCATGCTCAGAAATCACTCCTGGCAGGCTCGGGGGACCATATGGGATGCCTGGATTCGAACCGGTGACCTTCTGCATGAAAGGCAAATGCCTTACTTCCATGCTATCTCTCCGGCCCTGGAGCTTGGGGATTCTTGCTTGGCTGTGAGACTAGAGAGCAGAGACCTCCCACCTCTGGCTCCCCAGCAAGGCCTGCTCCATTTGAAGGCAACTAACTGCCACTGCTCACGCCAGGAGTTCAGCCTCCCTCCCTTGTCCTTGTTCAGGTTCCAGGGGTGAGCGTGGGCAATGCAGAGTCAACATTGGGAACAGACCTTTTTGTGCACTCTCAAAGGGTGGACGGTATTTTCTGGAGGTGTTTAGTCACACCTCGTGCAGGGCAACCTCCCCAGGGCCTTCAGGAGCTACAGGAAAGATGGGCCCATTCCCTACTGTTATATTCTGGCATAATAACACCGTGGTAGGGAGTTGAGGAAAGCAAAGCAGGGTGAGCGGTGGAGCCATCATGGTGCCTTTAGTGATGGGAAGGAAGCATAAGGAGTGACCAGGCTGAAAGGAGGAAGAACAAGAGCCTCTGTGGAGCAGCAGGTACAGAGACCCTGAGGCCATTGGGGCTAGGAACCCAAGGTAGCCAGAGCAGAAGAGATTGTGACAGGCCATGACAGAATGAGGTTGTACACTCAACCAGGCCAGGCAAAGACTCTGGATAGTTTCATTCCTTCTCTGGTCCTCTTGGGTGGCAACGGCCATCCCAGTAAACTGTGAACAGCTTCCATCTTATGGGTCATTGTATTATGTCCCTTGGTCACTGTATTCCTCCTTAGCACTGCCATGGTCGTAGGGACCCTCTGAGCCCTGCCTGAGTCTGTCAGGGCCCCTGCTCTCACCTTGCAGTCTTCTCTTGGTTTGTGTTTGAGCAGCGGTGCCCCTTGGGAGTGCCCAGGGGAGCTGACTGAGTGCAAATGACAATTCCCAGTGGACTCCCAGTTGAAGCAGCCTCCTGAGGCCACTGCTCAGCTGTGCAGACAGATGCCATCATTGGCAGCGGGGAAGCCCTTGGACTTCTCTGCACAGAGCTGAAAGCTGGGGCTGGAGTGACAGCACAGCGGTAAGGCCTTAGATGCAGAAGGACGGTGGCTCAAATCCCAGCATCCCACATGGTCCCCCGAGGCTGCCAGGAGCGATTTCTGAGCATAGAGCCAGGAGTAACCCTAAGTGTGACCCCCCCAACCACACACACACCCCCCAAAAAAAAGAATGAGTCTCTACTCTGTGAATGCTCAAAGGGCAGGTGAGTAGTGCTGGGTGTGAGAGGTACTGAGAGGTATGTCCTCAGGCTTGTCTAGTCAGGACAGGAGAAAAGCCAAGCCTTGAGCACCAGAAAATTCTTTTTGCTGCTGTTTTTTGTTTGTTTGTTTGGGAGGGAGCCACTACTGGTGTTTGAGTCTCATTCCCTGGAGGTACTTGGGAGAACCGTAGAGTGTCAGGGGTCAAACCAAGGCTCCTGCATGCATAGCAACTCTTCGAGCCGCTTCCCCAGCCCTGAAGAAAAGATTCCTAAAGGTGGGACAGTGGAGCTGAGTCCAGATGATCTCCTGCAAAGGTGGAGGTAGGGGAGAATGGAGAGCGGGCCAGCACTGCATTCTGGGGAGATTGAGGCTTCTCTGTTCTCCACAGCCTCAGCCGCCTGGGCCTGATCCTGCTTCTGCTGCAGTACTCCACCGAGTTCCTCTTCCACATGGCCCGGCTCTTCTACTTTGCAGATGAGAATAATGAGAAGCTGTAAGTGGTGCTGGGCTGTAGGGGCTGGAGGTGCGGGCATCTGGCCTGTGGGAGGGCTCCTGCCCCACAGGTGGGATCTGCCGCTCCCCGCAGACAGCACCCAGGTTGCTTTCTTCCTGGGCCTCTTGCTCTAGAGGTCCCCTCCACCTTCATCACTTTCTGGGCTGCCATCTAGAGCAAGAGGCTTCTTGGGGACAATGGAGCACAGGTCCTATCAATGGTTCTTGTTTTACCCCCCATGAACAGGTTCAGTGCCTGGGCTGCTGTGTTTGGGGTGACTCGCCTCTTCATTCTCACCCTTGCTGTGCTGGCCATTGGCTTTGGACTGGCACGTATAGAAAACCAGGCTTTTGACCCTGAAAAAGGGAATTTCAACACCTTGCTGTGCAGGTAAGTCGGGCAAAAGCATAAGGCACCCAGCCCAGAGCCCCAAACTTGACCTCATGTCCACAGAGGGTCCAGAGCAGCAAACCTCAGTCCCCACACATTAATATTTCCGCCTTGGATCTGCAGCCCCCACTTGCCGCCTCTGGCAGCATCACCTCTCTTTGGGGCCTGGCCACTCAGATCTGTCAGGGGCCAGGCTCAAGGGGGAGCCACCTGGGCTCACAGCAGAACCGTTGTCTTCATAGTGTCCGTTCCTCAAGCCTGGACTCTGTAGGCTTCGTTCTCCACAGCCTCGAAGGCACCTGCCATTGCACAAGACACAGGCCTACATGGGTGTGTGAGCTGTCCTAATGGCCCCGCTTGTTTCCAGAAGTGTTGTGAGGCCCATGTGGGCCATTTCTAGAAGTGTTAGGCTAGAACTTGAGGCCTCAGACATCCAGGCATCATGCCCTCCCCTTTGATCCATGTCTCTGGCTCTAGGGTTGCTGAGCTTTTCATGGGCACTCGATGAGAAGCCATTCATGTTGGATCATCCCCTTTAGTACCTCATCAGTGGCTCAGTTTGAAATCTTCCAGCGCAGACATGGGGTCAGGGAGCCATGTTCCTTCCATGGGCATCTGAGACCTGGCAGAGCAAATTCAGGCCAAAGTATGCCCCTAGCCCATCTTCTATCAGACCCTTGGGTCTCCACAAGCGAAGAAGGCCGAACAGATCAGCACTGAGCCACATGTTGTCGGGACTGGCAGGTGAGGGGCACCTCAGGCCTTGGCATATTCAGCCGTCTGCTCTCCTCGCAGGCTCTGCGTGCTGCTGCTGTTGTGCACCGCCCAGGCCTGGCTCATGTGGCGATTCATCCACTCGCAGCTGCGGCACTGGCGCGAGTACTGGAATGAGCAGAGTGCCAAGCGGAGAGTCCCAGCTGCCCCCCGACTCCCCACCAGACTCCTCAAGAGGGAATCAGGTGCGTGCCAGAGACAGCGGGCAGGTCGAGGGGGAGGGTGCTGGTCTGTGGGGGGACACGAGGGCCCCCAGCTCCTTGGGCACTGTCCAGACCTGTCTTGCAGCTTCACTTGCAGCCTTACTCTGGGGAGGCCTGGGGCTCCTTGGCTCCTACCAGGACCTGCCTGGCACGTGTCTGGGCGAGGGCCAACAGAACCAGGGAAGGTGCACCCTTGGCCACACCAAGGATAGTGGCGGGTGGGGCACTCCGGCGGGAAGCATAGCCTCTGGGTGACTGCTGGGCTTCAGCCAAGTTCTGCCTGGCCACATGCCCCCGTCCTGGCCTGCCCTCTTGCTCAGTCTCCCAGCCTGCCAGCTCCTTCTTCAGGAATGAGGCAAGGTAGCACTAGATGGGCCGCAGGAAAGGACACCCACCTCTTTGGCAGGAGCCACGCAACCCCTCCTATTAGGTCCTGGGGCACCACCAATCTGGGAGCCCTGTATTTCTGCTAGGATATGACTTCTGACTCACCTGCCTCCGCAGGCACAGTGGGTGATGGAAGTAGCCATGTGGGTATCTGGGTGCGACCTGCAGCTGGCCATGGGTGGGGTGCAGACTGTGCCTCAGGGCTTCAGCACCAAGACAGCAGGATATTCCTGCCAACAGAGTGTCAGACATCCCAGCCAGGCCTTTTCCAAGGTATTCTGCCTGTCCCTGGCCCTTCTGGCCTGCCTTTCTGGGAGTGGCAGCCTGCAGGGGGCCAGAGCAGCTGAGGACTCACCTCAGCCTCCAAATGATTTAGGGAGGTGCCAGCTGCAGCTTCCAGCCTTGGCAGCCCACGCCTGTTCTTGGTCCCTCACAGGCCTGCACCCACAGAGACCAGCTCCCTGGGCTGCGCTGGTTCTCATGCAAACTGCAGCCATGTATCCCAGGGCCTTCCAGAACACCGTGTCTGTCTCCCTTCGCTCCTTAGGTTACCATGAAAATGGAGTAGTGAAAGCAGAGAATGGCACCTCCCCACGGACTAAGAAACTCAAGTCTCCTTAAGGCCAAAGTGCTGAAAACTGGAATCCTCTCGGGGTCCATCAGGAAAGTGGGGAGCCCCGGCCTGCTCACTGCACCCCCTTCCTGCTCACATGGCTCCATCCCAAACAGTAGAAAAACCATCTTCATCAGATCTGCCTTTCCTTCTGTTTTCTTGGCTTTCTTTCCTCCTCTTCTTCTATTACTCATTCTCTATAGAACCAAAACTCTCCCTCTCCTCCCTCTCCAGCTACCCTGCCCTCTCCCCGTCCCTCTGGCTCCTCAATGCCTCCTCCTCCTCCTCCTCCTCCTCCTCCACTATGACTGCTCTCTCCTTTCCCCTCCTGTTTGGCCTAACTGTGCAGTTTCCCTGTGTCTGATTGGAACACTGAAAGGGAACGAAGTTTGCAGCCTAGGCCCTCCAACATCAGGCAGTGCCCAGGACCCATCTGAGTCTAGGAGCTGTGTGCCAAGGGACCCCCGCCAAGGCCCAGTAGGCACCCTGGGCTTGTCATCGTCGTCATCTCCTAGGTGCTGATGAACTGAGGAGACGAGATGTTGGATTCCAATTCTACTCAGCCTCCCCCTGTCTGAGGTCCTCGGCATTAAGGGCTCTGACAGCCCAAGCATTCGGCTCTGGAACGCACCAACCAGCTTGGCTCTGGAGGATGACAATAACTTCAATGGCCCTAAGACTCAGAGGGCTCAACACCAGTCAGGGGATTGGGGATCCCTCTGCTCTCATCACATGGGGCCACGTGGAAGGAGAGCAGATCTTCCCAGGCTAGTGCAAGCGCAAAGCAGAGCAAGTAGCAAGCTGTTTCCTAAAGGGCGGAAAGGGTGGAGGCATGGCCAAGGCCCCCACTGCTGTAGCATCTTCAGCTGTGCGCCAACATCCAGCACCAAACCCAACTGTCTCCTGGCTCTTTCTGGGAACCTTCAGCCCCTTGTGACCTCTATCTACCCTGTTTCCAAGGAGAGTCTTCTGAACCTCTCACCCTCCAGTCTCACTTGAGCATCTGTGGACCTGCTGCCTGCTGCATCTATGGTGCTCACCACAGTATGGTGGTTGCATGTGCCTCTGCAGGACAGGCAGTGGGCAGCTTGGGCGGTACCACCACAATTCCCTCTTGCCTGCTTCCACCACCCAAAGATAAGACCTCCATGTCCTTATAGTGCCTTGCAAGGATTTCCAGAAACGAACGTTTGGCTTTCAAAGGCCCAAACAAGTGACCTCCTGGAGCTGTTCCACGTGGGAGGCACCCAATCTTGGTGGCACAGGACCAGTCATGTCCTTCGTGGCCTGGTCTTTGTTCTGACATCACAGTCACAGCAACCAAACCCAGGTTGATTCGCCAAGGGGGAGATGGGGCTTTCATTAAGGCAGCTCCCCTTCTCCACATCCCTTGCATCAGAGATAAATTTTCATTTACCAGCAGTTATTGTAGATGTTTGTCTTCTCTGTCCAGAATAAGACTGCAAGCACAAGTGGGCAGGACGGCCCTGGGCTGCATTCATGCCTCACAGGAAGTGGGACTGAGATTTTGAGAAATGCACGTTTCTCCCATCCACCTGTCCCATCTACCTGTCCTCTGCCACACAACGCTGGGGCAAAGAAAAGGGTGGCTTGGAGCAACCCAGAAACTTGACTAAAGCCTCTTGACCCACCATTTCTGTCCCAACCCCCTGCCTGCAACTGCTGATGGCAGGGTGTCCCCTGGATGCTTCCTGTAGGAGACTGCTCCCACCCCATATTTCAAAGGGTTTGGGGTAGAAGCTGACAGGCCTGCCATCAGACAGTTGCCCTTATCCCATGCCTATGTGCCCACTGACAGACGTGGCACCCTGGACCCCAAATCTGCCGCTTCCAGCATGCCCAGTAGTGGCATCACCCACCCAGGAGAGGGCTTGTTATGAGGTGTGTTAATGCAGCTGCCTTTGCTTTGTAACCCTGAGATATGGGTGGGGTTAGCATCTTTAGTAGCCCAGCTTTAGGAATGATCGAGGAGAAGGTGAGAGGTTTTCCATGGTCCGGTGCTCTGTTCCTCCACCAGCATCCCTGGCACATTTGCTTCAAAGCCGAGGCCAAAGCTTGACAGGCTGACTCAGCGCTTGGTGGCAGGACTGACGGCCAAGTTCCACATGTTCCTTTGAGCCTGCTGGGCCGACTGGTCCACTGCGGCCAGTGGCTGTTTGCACCCTCCTGCCTCCCAAGTGCCAAGCCATTGCAGGCCCTTACCAGAAACCTCCAGTTTGAGGGGCCAGCTCCATGCCCTCCCTCCTCCACCGAGAGCAGAGCAGACGCTCATCTACCTCAGCAGCCGCTATGTCTCTCACCAAGTCTCTGACGCTCGTGTGTGCAGCGAAGTGCAGTGGGAGCAGGAGGGACCATATTGAATGGCAGATCCTTTCCTTTCCTTCCTTTGGAGGCTTAGTAATGGAGAAGTTATTTTTGCCATCTAGGCTCTGAGAGCTATCCTATTAGTGAGTCACATTATTTCTTCCGAGGGGAAAGGGTAGTTTTAGGGAAACAGGAGCAGATGGAGCCAGGAGTGCTGCGTCATGTCTGTTCTAGTCAGTTCCAGCCTTTCAGGTGTTTGGGCTATGGGGCCCAAGTTGTCACCAAGAACCATTTTCATTTCTGCCCCAATGAAGCAAGTACTGATCTTACAACGAAATTGTCTGTGGCCACTTTTGTGAATGCATCGCAACCAGAATTCTCTGAGACCCGCAAAACTTCTGGATCCTGGGCTCTGCACCTCTGAGGTTTCATGGGTCACCTTCTGCCTTGGAACCCAGCGACTTTTCTCTAAGTGGCAAATGAGGGTTAGGGGCAAAGCATGCACCTCCCTCCCCCCAGATCCATAACCAAAAAACTCAATTCCTCGGAACCGGTTTTTAATATTAATTCTAACAAAGCCCATGCTGCCAGTAAAGCTTGGTTGTCCTCCAAACTTCCTGCAGAGATTTCAGCCTTCCCTTAGCTGGGCTAGGAAAGGGAGCAAGGCCTGGACATGCTCTGTAGACGACATGTTGAGCATTTCCTTGTGTGTTTGTCAGAAGTGCCTTACTTGCCTGGAATCTTCCAGCCTTGCTTGTTCCTTGCCCACTGCCAAGGTTGGAGGACTCTGTTCTCTGAAGCCAAAGGAATCTGGGCCCCACTTCATTTCTGTGTCAGAAGGTCAAGAGTGGAGGACTCTGTGCCTCCTCTTTCTCAGCCTCTGGTTCCCTGTAAGGTTGTGAGGCTCCAGTATCTTCTGTCTGGGTTCTGGACTCTGCCTGCTGAGCAGCTCTCTCTCTTCCAGGGACCCCCCCATGTTGCAAAGGAAAGGACCTGTTGCCATGACTTCTCATTAGCTTGGCTTTCCATCCCCACTCAGTTAAAGCCCTAAAGGTTTACTATTTCTTCCTGGTCCCGAGTGCTCACAATCTGCACTGATCCCTGGTGCACAACTTGGGTTCCTGATTGATATCTCCTTATGTTTGTTGCTGTGCCGTCTCTGTGCTCCCCAGCCCTAGCCTGCCCACCTATTTCCTGCTCTTACGGGTCGTGCAATAACTCCCAGCCCACAGGTTCCTCATCCTTTCCCCTGGGCTTTTCTGCCAGCAAGTGGGGAGGGCAGGGACAGAGGGAGAGTGTCAGCATCACCACAGAAGAAAGCTCAGCCGTTCTCCCTGTGTTACTGTCTTCCCGAGCCCTGGGAGTTTTGTGGCACTCTGGTAGGACATGTAGCATCATAGACATATATGTTTTAATCTGTTGTAAAAGAAGAAAAAGCAATCCTCATGACAGGGCATTAATTAGTCTGTGTCTGGGACTGAGGCCCTAGGTTCTCTGCCTGAGAGCTCTCTGCAGTTTTGTAGGTGTTTTTATTTTGTTCATGGAACGGGGTGGAGACTTAACAAGAATCAGCCAGGCATTGACCACCCCTCTCACCAGAGAGCAGCTGGCTGTGGTGTAGGTACCGTACCCCTCAACCTCGGGTACAGAGTCGAGTGTTTATGTGCCTGATGATAAACCTCATTTTTCAGTTCCACTTGTTTAAGAAACATCTGGAAGGAGAGCTAAGGCTGCTGGTGCCCTGAGCAACGCATAATGCAAATATGGACAAACTGTCTTTGTTTTTCTACTTTAGCCTGTTCATGTTATGGACCAAATTTTAACAAGGAACTCAAGGAACATTTGTACCTGCCATATTTATACTTTCATGCAAAGGGGTTGTGTTTTCTTCCAGGGGGAGGGGGGAAATCTTTTTACTTTCAGTGAACTTTTTCAGAATTTGTTTTCTACTGTTTGTCTGATTGTTAAACAGATTACAGTTTTGTATGAATTTTTTAATGTACATTTTGAAACAACTGAGCTGCAAATATTTTTGAAAAAACTGAATAAAAGGCACAGAGTTACCAGTTGAATAGTTTGTCTAATTCTTTATTTTCCTTTTTTTTGAATGTGGTGCTTTCCCCTCTCCATGTCACTGTTAGGGACATGCACTCTCTGTGGCAGTGCCTGAAGATTGCCCCAACACTTGTGGCACCAGAATATCACTAGGTGATCTGGGGGCCATGCTCTGAAATGAACTTGTATCTGACTCCTGCCACCAAGCCACATCTTCGTTGCCCTGCTTGGACTTGCTTCTACTCAAAAGCATCATCTCTTATCTCTAGTGTCTCACTCTGCAGTCACCGCTTGTCCCTTTCTGAGGTACTTATTTTCTGTGGCCACGTGATGTAATCCGTGGGAATTAGGACTAACAATGGCTAGAGTGAGTGAGGTCGGGGAGTATGTAGCATGACCTGTTGACAGTGAGAAGTCATTTTCGTAATGTAGAGTCTACAATTCTGGAGCTCCAAAAGGAAATACACACAGTTAACGCATTCAGCTTGAAGAAGGGGAAGACCCCAAAGTTCGTGTCACTGGGTGCCGCAAGTGAGAGTAGTGTGGTGGCGAGCATTTGGGGTGCCAGTGCCCCTTAGGTAGCCCTGGTGCCAACAGCAATCTGCTCTTTTCCAGAGCTGCCTTGGAAGAGTGCTTGGAAAGAATCACAGTGACAGGTCTCAACAGGAAGCTGTTCTGGGTGCAAGGGAAAGGGATGAGCTTTGATGTGGGCCCCAGTTTTGGTCAGTTAGTCCTCCATGAGAAGCTGAAAGACCTCAGCACTGAATTTTCACATTGGCTTTTATGGTCTACAATTTGGGAGCTTGTCTGGCTTTCTTGTTTTTGTTTTTGTTTTGTTTTTCTTTTTTTGGTGGCAGTAGTGTGGAGAGATGGGAGAATATTTTTTTTTGTTTTTTGGGCCACACCCAGTGACCCTCAGGGTTTATTCCTGGCTATGCGCTCAGAAATCGTTCCTGGCTTGAGGGACCATATGGGACGCCAGGGGATTGAACTGGTCTGTCCTAGGCTAGCACCAGCAAGGCAGATGCCTTACCTCTTGTGCCACTGCTCTGGCCCCAAGGTAATGCCAATCTTGTGGTACAAATAAAACACTCAATAAAAAGAAATTGTATATACTCATGTGGTACCAGGTGATTTAAGAGACAGTGATGGGACCCTTCTGGAAATCTCTGGAAATCTATTTAGAGAAATCTTATCAACCTATTGCTCCCATGTACATGCAAAGTTTATAAGTCTGGGATTGCTAGTTCCTAACTAGATAGCATTTTTCAGGGCATATGAAGGTGTGGACAAAATTCTGACCCAAAATCTGAGTAGGAACTGGCACCACCTTTACCTTGAAACTGACACTGCTACTAGTTTGCCCCCCCCCACACAGACTTTAAGGGGGTAGTGGTGTTCTCGGTTCTCAGTGCCCTTCCCACAATAGCGACTTCCAATCCGGGAGCAGTGCCAGTTTACCTCAGCCAAAGTTGGAGCATAGCCCTCCTGCCCTTGAGGTGGCAGGAAGAAAAGTACCTGATTAGTGGCTGCCATACTTGGCTTTCAGCAGAGGTGAGGGGATACCAAGGTGTGCCAGCCACGCTGCTGTGGAGTGTGTACACCCAGGGCTAGAATCTGCCCATTGCCAACTCTTCATCTTAAAGGCTTAAGGAATAAACGTTTTTGAGACCAACCTTCCTCTAGATAGCAACCCCAGGGGCTGACCTTTCACCCTGACCTCCCAGTGGGAAAGAGGAAGAGAAGCTTGGTCAGACTGAGAAAAGAAGGGTTTTGAGTACTCAGATGTCAAAGGGTGTGTACCAGAGTGAAATGAGACTTTTTTTTCCAGATGTCTCATTTTTTGGTCAAGGAAGGAGTGTGTCGAGTGTTCTGTAAGCTGCAAATGATATAGACCTACATAAGATTCACTTAATCTTATGAATCCTGGAGGGCAGGAAAGGTGAATTACTTGGTTTTCTTTTGAGGAGTTTTGAACCACATGCGGTGGTGCTCAGAAGTCACTCCCAGTGGTGCTCAGGGGAACTATGGGGATGACACCAGAACCTCCTGTATGCCAACTATGTGCATTAGCTTTCTGAGAACTCTTCCCCTGCCCACAAGTACTGATTTGTGAAAGGTACTGTCAGAGTTTTTATTTTGTTTTGTTTTGTGGCCAAACCTGTTGGTACTCAGCACTGTGCTCAAGGATAACTCCTGATGGGGATTGGGGTATGACCCACAGAGCTGGGGACTGACCCTAGGTCAGTGTCAAGCAAGGCAAATATCCAACTCTCTGTACTATCTTTCCAGCCCATAGCTTTGCATGTTTTAGCAGACTTGGGCCTGGTACATGTCTCCTGGAGAATTGAGAGCACATAATTCTGAGGGTCTCAGTTTTACTAGAAACAGCCTCATGGTAACGGGGGGGTTAGTTAAGCCATTTTACTGCAAGTAAGGGGAGCGATGTGGATACAAGTTAACATGTTGGTGGGCCATACCAGCCAGAATCCAGGGAAGTCCCTAGAAAGGCCCCCTTAGAAAGTGTGGGTGAGCCTGCCTGGAATGCGCCTGGGCCTCTGAGTTCAACAATGGAGGCCAGGAGGCTTTAGTGGGAAAGAGTCCTTGAGAATGCATATGAAAAAGGTGCCCTAGCAACAAAGTGCCTGCCTTCTCGTCAGGAGATTGGGGCTTCAACCCATGGCTGAATCCAAGGCAAGAAAAAGCTGGCATCAAAGACAAGTAGGATTCTTAATCCCCAGGGGTTAGCAGTTTGGTTGTGTTTGGGCCTTCCATGGAGCCCACACAGTGTTCATCTTCTTCAGAGACACCTTTACAGACAGCAGAGAATCGCTGGACCAAATGTCTCTCTAGGCATGCCATAGTCCCGTGAAGCAGACCCATAAAATAAGCCCTCACACCCTTCTATCCCCACTTCCTTAAATGAGCCATCAATTTTAACTCTTACAGGATACAATTTAATTGAGACTCCAATAGGTAGAATAGAAAGAAAATTCAGGAGACTGCAAATGCCTCTATAAGAATACAAGATATAAGATTTCAAAGGGTAGGTCCAACCTCGAAAATTTGCATCTGCTGGGTCAGTTTGAGAAAGCACGCAGGAAGTTGAAGTAGGCAATCTTGTCATCCCCATGAGAGCACATCTGAATTAACTGCCAAAGAGAAGACATTGGTAAACCACGTATGTGTACTGCCTTCACAGCACATCTTTAATACTTAGCCCGATAGCCATAACCAAGTTTTCTGTCCTAACTTGGTTCTTGTGAACCATAGGTAGGTCAAGTAATCTCCCCATCTTACATCTGGTGACAATGAAATTCATAAGTAAAGTGGCCTTCCCTAAGTTTTAGAATTATTGTCAATATTCTATAAGGGTATTGTCACTTTCGAAGTATTTTTGTTTTTACCAGCAAATACAAGACTTTGCCCACCCAGTCTGTCAGAACTCTTAAAATAGAGGGCTGCTATTTTCCCAGCCTCGTAAAAGAATGTAGTTATGCTACAGTTTAAACTATATTCCCTGAAGCTGAAAAATAACCTTTGGTTAACTGTAGTTACACTGGTTAGACATGTACAAATATATAGTACCCACACCTTCCCCATCCCATTTCCCTCTGATTCCTCTATTCCATGTCAAGTACAGATTATACAGATGCTTGGCAGTCAAAAGCCCTGGTTGCAATCCACATGAGACTTGGGAAGCTATGGGTATTTGGCCCACATGAACAAATAAATACCCTTCTATTTTCCTGCCTGCATTCCTTGCTAATGTTCTTATCTGAAAAATCCTCATCTACAAAGTAGTCATTGCATCCCTAAACAAAAGCTTTATCTGTATGGGTCTGATATTCGGAACATGGCACTTTATTAAAATACACTTCAAAAATTCTACAATAAGGAAAAGGAAGGTAGCTCAGTAGAAAGGCATTGACTTGAGGTGAGAGGATTTGATCCTAGGAATAAAAAGGATAAAGAGAGGGGGCTTGGAGAAGGGAGAGGGATGTACAGCACCTTAATATTCTTAAGTCGTAAAATATCCCAAGCCACACTCTCTGAAAATTAAGGGAGAACTTACTCGGTGCTGACTTCCACAGCAAGTTAGAAGCCAGGGCCTTAAGGAGGGTTACGATGGAGCTGGGGTAGGGGAAGGTAGAAAATTCTCCTTCAACTCATTCCATGTTTCTTGAAAAGAATGCCAAAAAATTCTTCCATTTTCAGCTAGCCAAGTGTATGCATGCCCTACATGCAAAGATCTCTGAGTTGTGTAGCCTCACACCCACTTAAGGAGGTGCTCTGTGGCAGCAATTAAAAAAAGAATGCACACAGTAAAATCATGAGACATACCCAAGTCAGGACCAGACAAGAGATGTAATTTGGGCATCCTAGAAGCTCCCTGGTAAAAACAGAAAGTAAAACACCTGTAACTGCCTCCAGGAGAGAATGAAAATGGTCCACACCTGCAGTCAGCCCAAAGAATAACCTCTACTGACCTCCTTAATTAAGGAATCATCTGTAGGGATGTTGAGCAAGCCACAGATTTTAAAGAAGGTCTCTTTGTTCACAAATCCTGAGGCTTCCTTGTCATTCATTTGAAACATATGCCGAATGGCATCTTTGCATGGGTGGTCTTTGTGTTGCTTCTGGACTGCCTCTATCAATGCTTCTAGTTCCTGCACACCTGTCGCCTCTTCAGTTTGCTTTCTGTTAAAAAAAGAAAAAGAAATGCTGGAAATAGTATTTGTTTTGACCATTCTTATATCAAGAACCAAAATTTTCTCTTTTAAAAAACTTTATTGATTGATTGGATTTTTGCCACACCCAGCGGCACTCAAGGGTTGTACTCAGAAATCATCCCTGGAATGTTGGGAGACCATATGGGATGCCAGGAATCAAATCGGATCCCTACTGAGTCAACTGCATGCAAACAAACGCCCTACCACTGTGCTATCTCTCCGGCTCCAAGAACCAAAATTTTCATTTAATGAACTCTGAGAAAGTTCTAATGATAAAAAACAAAAACAAAAAAAACTTGGATGCTGAGCTGACCAACAACTGATGCAAGTCACATGCTGACCCATAAAACATACCTCCATAAAATTAAGAGGATAGGGGCTGGAGAGATAGCATAGCGGTAGGGCGTTTGCCTTAGACACAGAAGGACATTGGTTCAAATCCCGGTATCCCATATGGTCCCCTGAGCCTACCAGGAGCAATTTCTGAGCAAAGAGCCAGGAGTAACCACTGAGTGCTGCCGGGTGTGACCCAAAAGCCAAAAAAAAAATTAAGAGGATAGAGATTGTACAGACTACCTTCTCAGATTACAAAGCACTGAAATTAGAAGTGAACTACAAAGGGACACAGAAGACAAACTTAACACCTGGAAGTTAAATAGCTAACTACTGAACAACCAGTGGGTCAGAGATGAAATCAAAGGGGAAATCAAAATATTCCTGGAAACAAATGCAAATGAAGACACAAATTACCAGAATTTGTAGGACACAGCAAAAGCAGTACCAAGAGGAAAATTTATAGCTTTGCAAGCACACATCAGGAAGGAAAAAGGGGCCTATATAAGTAACTTAATAACACACCTTGGGACTGGAGCGAAAGGACAGTGGTAGGGCATTTGCCTTGCATGTGGCTGACCCAGGACAGACCTCAGTTCTATCCCCAGCATCCCATATGGTCCCCCAAGCCAGGAGCAATTTCTTAATGCATAGCCAGGAATAACCCCTGAGCATCACTGGTGTGGCCCACAAAAAAAAAAAAAACTTATAAAATTAGAAAATGATCAGTAAAAGGAACCAAAAATAGGTAGGCAGAAGAAAATAACAAAGTTTAGAAACAGAAATCAAAAAAGTGAAAATCAAAATTAACAATACAAAATATCAGCAAAAGCAAAAGTTGGTTCTTTAATGTTTAAAAATATAAACAAGATTGATAAACCACTAGCAAAACTCACAAAGAAAGGGAGAGAGAAAAACTTAATAAACCAGATTATACATTAAAAGGAGATCACTATAGATTTGAAGAAAGATACCCTAAAAAGGATATATAGATGACTTACAAGTATAAAAAGATATTTATGGTCACTAATTATCAAAAAATAAAAATCACAATAAGTTAACACTCTATACCTGGCTTATAGCAAGATACATGTTTTGTCAAGGGTTTGGAGAAAAAGGAGATCGTCATAACAATGTTGATACTGCTTCCTTAAGAAGCTTAAAATACAGTTGGAGAGATACTAGTAGTCAGAATGACTGAGTACAGTACATAGAGCAACCTCCAAATACAGAATCAAGACTAGTCTCTGAACACTGCTAGGTATGGCTCACCCCATCCCAATATTCCCCAAAAAAACGGAAACAGAATTACCATAGATCTAATAGTCCCATTTCTGGAACCCCATCTAAAGAATACAAAAACCCTAAAATAAGAAGTTATATCTACCCTAAAGTTTACTGCAGTTTAATTATAATAGATAAAATATGGAAATAACTATTAATAGGTAACTGAATTAGAGACATAGCATGAACACACAGAACACTATTTAGCTATATAAAATATGAATTATTGCCTCTTACAGAAAAATAAAAGGTACCTGAAGAATTATCTAAAGCAAACTGAATTGGCAGGTAAAAGATGAATATTGCATATTTCATCCATATGTGCAACATAAGATGCACAGACAACATGAAATAAAAATAAACTAGTGGGGCCGGGAAGGTGGCGCTGGAGATAAGGTGTCTGCCTTGTAAGTGCTACCAAGGAACGGACCGCGGTTCGATCCCCTGGCGTCCCATATGGTCCCCCCAAGCCAGGGGCAATTTCTGAGCACATAGCCAGGAGTAACCCCTGAGCATCAAACGGGTGTGGCCCAAAAAAACCAAAAAAAAAAAAAAAAAAAAAAAAAATAAACTAGTGAGATGGCTTCCTCCCATATCCCTTCTTATATTTCCAATAGAGCCACATTACTGTAATCACCTTGATCAGCATAATAATTGGAGAGAGAAAAATGGATGGTACCAAGACCAGACAGTTTGTATGTCCATTTGGTGGAAATAAAAAATGATCAGACTTGAATACGAAATCCAAAGTCAACGACAACAGAAACGATACCCAATCTACATCAAGCTGTACATGGGGGGAAAGTTCCACTAGTATTCTGGGGGGAACAAAAGGGAGAAGTGGGATGCATGCTGGGAACAGGGGTGGAGGGAGGAAAACACTGGTGGAGGGAATACCCTTCCATCCATTATTACTATGTGCCTTAAATATCACTGTGAAAGATTTGTAATATACTTTTCCCATAATAAAAAAATAATCTAGAATTCTTAGGCAATACAAGGTAATAAAAAAAAGCATGATGACACTAAGAATTTTAAATATATATAAGCAAAATTCATTAAGTCTTTAGCTACACTGATTAAGAAAATGGAGGACTCAGGCCCAGCTGCTCCTCTACCAAACTTCCAAAGCAAATGATTGCTGTTGTTTTAATATAAAATATATAGTGTAGTCCTAGTGTTGGGTGAGGCCTTCCTCAGCACGGTGCCCCTGGGTTCTTCGGCTGGCGGGTTTGAAGATGCAGGATAACAGCAGAGAAATAATCACAATCAGTCAGTTAAAGTTCCCTCGGAGTCAGCCAGCTTTATTCCAAGACCCTATCCGCCATGTACATTATCTCACATGGCTTCTATGCTTAGCTTATTCAAGCAACTTCTCTATCCTCCTCTGGCTCTCTGCCTCTTTCTCTTCGGAGCTCTCTGTCCCTGTTTCAGCTGCTCTCCGTGCTGCCTTACTTTCTTCACCTCCCCCAACCAACACCCTTTATTCTTTATTCTAAACTGCAGACCCCTCCCAGGTGTGGGTGGGTCTGACCATCCAGGCGCAATTAACAGAGGGTATTGGGGGAGGGCTTTCTTACAATGGTCACTAATAGTCCAGTCCAGGATGATACTTCTGTGGAATTCACAGAATGAGGATGATTCTCATTTCTGTTTGTTTTTATTTTTGTTTGTTTGTTTGTTTGGGCCACAACCGTTTGACACTCAGGGGTTACTCCTAGCAATGCGCTCAGAAATCGCTCCTGGCTTGAAGGGACCCTATGGGATGCTATGGATCATTTCTGCATGAACTACAGCAGCCCAGCACCACCACACCCGTGACCCTCTGACAGAAATAGTCAGGCTCCTACCTTTGGCAAGCTACCAATTTCTTTCAGGTCTCTAAATTCTGGACCAAGAGGCCGCAGAAAAGCATGTATTGAAACCTCAACATTTTATCGTAGTGTCAGTCCAATAGTATCAAGGAAATCTGATGGGAAAGTTACATGGTAATCTACCAACCTCACTAAAACCTAAACAATAAAACAGAAAGCACAGCTAGCACCAACCACAGTCCACTAAATCCTACTGACTCCATAGAGAGTATTTCAAATTGATCTTATAGATCTAAGCTTTGATAATTCCATTGTCCTTCATGTTGTAACAATATGAAGTAAATTTGTTCGTGCCTACCAGGAGGCAGGCTATGGTGGCGGATGCGTAATTGGGGAAACTGGTGAAAGGAAGGACACAGTGTGATGAAATTTGTGTTTAACATTTTATGTATAAAATAACCATATCATGAAAATCATGATGTTATAATAAACAGAAAAAAGAGAAAGCCGGAGCAATAGTACAGCAGTAACACATTTGTCTTGCACATGCCCGTGTGGCCCAAAATAAATTAAAAAAAAAGGAGTCAAACATACTTTTTTTTTTCTTTGTTTGGGGGCTGTACCCAGTGTATTCAGAGTTTACTCCTGGCTCTGCACTCAGCAATTACTCCTGGTGAGCTAGAATACTATTTGGGATAATGGAAGACCAAAACAGGGCAGGTGGCATGCTAAGCAAATGCCCTCCCTGGGCCAGAACTCAAAAAACTTTTAAATGAATAAAAAATATATGATACAATGAAAGGTAAGTCATTACAAGAAATGCTACAGACAACTGGATATCCTTGATGAACTGGATTAATTTCTAAAAATGGAAACTAAATCATGAAGCTATTCAAAATATGAAACTGAGAATGGGATAACCAAGAACAAGTAAAGATACCAAGTATCTGCCAACTAAGAAAATACCAGAACCAGATGGTCTTACTGGTGAAATCTACCAGACATCTAATGAAGAACTGATGGCTGGTCAAGGGTATGTCACAAAGGGCTAACGCTTGCATATGGGAGCCCCAAATTCCATCCCTGGTATCCCAGGGCCTATTAGCCAAGTAAGAAGTAGCCCCACAAACACCTCCTGGTGTGGCCAAAAAAAATAGAAAGTAAAAAAAATAGTTTAAAAATTGATGAAATCTTCTCAATTTACCCCACAAAAAGAACTGAATTTTAAAATTCATCATATATATGTATATATATAACTTATATTATTTTACCTGACACCAAAATCAGGCATTGATCACTAAAATAAATTGTGGTGTTCTCACAGAAATAAAAGGAATGTTCTACTCAGCCTGCCTCATATTTCTATGTCTTCCTACAAACTGAGAGGGGGAAAAAAGTGGATGGTACCAGGGGCAAAGCAGTATCATGAGCATTGAGTGGAAATAAAAAATGATCAGACCTTAATACCCAACCCAAAGTTAATGACAAAAGACTCAAGAGACCCAAACCACAGCAAGCTATACACAAATGGGACCCCCTGGACTCACAGTCCAGGGAGCTAAGGGTGTAGCTATGGGGTGCATGCTGGGTACAGTGGCAGAGAAAGGTCAAGACTGGTAGTGGGAATTTCCCTAATTCACTGTCACAATGTACCTTAAATATAAGTGTGAAAGACTTGTAATTCACATTGCTCTCAATAAAAATTATTTTAAGGGGCCGGGCAGTGGCGCTAGAGGTAAGGTGCCTGCCTTGCCTGCGCTAGCCTTGGACGGACTGCGGTTCGATCCCCCGGTGTCCCATATGGTCGTCCCCCAAGCCAGGAGCAACTTCTGAGCACATAGCCAGGAGTAACCCCTGAGCGTTACCGGGTGTGGCCCAAAAACCAAAAAAAAAAAAAAAATTATTTAAAAAAAAAAATAAGATGATCTTTACATTTACCCAGTTTTTGTTTTCAGATTATGCAATGTGATTTATGATACTGTTTCAGTAATGTTTCAGGAATGCAATATTGCTATACTATATCCCATTCGAATATCAACATCCCTCCAACATTGTCTATATATCCAACTCTCCTCAATTCATGGCCCCTACCCCTGGATTTATAACAGGACTACAACATGATGGGGGAAAGAAATAGATCATAACATATTCCATACATCTGATAATGGGTTACTCTCTTAAAATACAGTAAGCAACTCATCCAACTCAGTAACAAAAAATGGGTTCAATAGATAATACAAAGGTTAAGGGCTCACATATCCCTCAGAATAACATTTGGTCTCCTGAGTACTGCCAAGAGTGGCCTCTGAGCACAGAGCCCATAATAGTACCTGGGCATCACTAGGTATGGCCTGAAACCTCAAAACAAACAGCAGACAATGCAAGCAGTACATTTAAAAATAGATAAAATGGCTAAAGTACATATTTTCTTCCAAATATGATATATAAGTATACACGCTTACATAAAAAGTGCTGACACTGCTAATCACTAGAGGAATGCCAATAATTAAATATCACATCATATCTTTAAATAAGATGATAGTTAACAAAAGATAAGAGATTACAAGTTGGCAAAATGTAAAGAATAGGTAACCTTTGTACACTAACGGTGACAAATTAAAATGATAAATCACTTGTGTAGAAAAAGATGGAGGAAGCTCCTTTTAAAAAATGGAACTACTATATGATCCAGTTGTCCAACTTTTGGATATACAAAAAGAGAAAATAAAATTTGTATTCCAGAGAGACATCTGTACTCTCATCTTCATTATAGCAATGTTTATAATGGTCAAAATATAGAAAAAAACCTGTATGCCCTAATCAATGAATGGATCAAACTATGATGTTTATCTATAGTCATTTATCTACACACTACAGAATATTGTGCAACAATACAAATTAAAGAAATCCTGCCACTTGCAATGGTATGAATCTAAAGGACATTTTGATAAATAACACAAAAACAAACAATAGAAAATTTCACTTGAAGTGTGAGATATAAAACAAGGCAAACTCAAACCAACAGAGTAGAAGGATGACTAAGACAGGTCCCAGTATTGGGACCTGGGAATTAAAGGAAGATGTTGGTCATGAAGATATAAACTTTCAGTTATAAGATGGTAAGTTCTGGTGCTCGCTTCGGCAGCACATATACTAAAATTGGAACGATACAGAGAAGATTAGCATGGCCCCTGCGCAAGGATGACACACAAATTCGTGAAGTGCTCCATATTTTTTATGTTATGTTATGTTGTTATGTTATGTTATGTTATGTTATGTTATGCTACTATATTATGTTATGTCAGTTTACCTCAATATGTTAATCAATTTTGTCTCTTGAATAAATTCTTATAATAAAAAAAAGATGGTACGTTCTGGGGATGCCATCTACAACCTGTCAATTAAGGTTAATAATTGTTAGCTGTATATTTGAAAAGTACTAAGAGGTCTTGAGCATTATAATCATATACATGATAATTGTGACATTATACATATATCAGTTGATTTAATGGGTACATACAACAAATCACATTATGCAATTTAAATCTGTATAATTTTAGTTGTCAGTTACACTGCAATAAAACTTTGGAACAAGGAGGCCGGAGTGATAGCACATAACATAGCAAGTAGGGCTTTTGCTTTGCATGTGACCAACCTAGGTTTGATCCCCTGCATCCCACATGGTCACCAGAGCCTGCAGAAGTGATTTCTTAGTGCAGTCAGGAGTAAGCCCTGGGCACAGCCAGGTGTGGCCCCAAAACAAACAAAAACTTTGGGGTAAGAGTAGATGATGAATACAAACCCAAGTTCCAAGAAGATTGGTATAGTAAAAGTGTAAAATGGATTAGGAAGACAGTAGAGATGAAAGATTAAGTAGGAGGTATAGTTGAAGCCTAGGGAGAAATAATTGGGCAGGGAAGATACCCAAAGTTACCTGCCCCGATCCTTGTCTTCTTTATATAGAGTAGAAATTACAGTGACTATATAATCCAACCCAATTAGTTGTAAACAGAAGTTGCCAGACTTCTGAACCCTTTTAAAACAGGCAAGGTATGAAGAGATTGGTTTATCAGTCTTTTACTTCTTCCTAACAATTATATAGGTCAAATGCTACAAACATAAGATGCATTTTGTGGCCAGGTGAAAAGCAAGAAAACAAAAGCTACTTGGCTAAGGATATCTGAAAAGTGAGGTAGAAAAGTTGAGTTTCTAGCTTAGCATTAAAAAAAAATTAAGCTAGCTTTTTACTACCTTACCTCCAGGCGGTGTGTTCAGTGAAAACATAAAAGATCAGTGGGTTAAGCTCATGTAGACTGTTATTGTTATATGTGAATACAATACTTGACTTTGTTTACAGTAGGAATTGGTGAAAATAAAAAGAAAAGGGAATAGATACTATAGAAAAAAGTAAAAAATATTATGCATAATTGAAGACATCAAAGATACTGCCAAGATTTTCAATCAAGGTTAATTGTGTACTGAGGTGATTAACAGAAAGGGGGAAATTAGCATTTGTTTCTTACCTGTGTACCACACAGTAAGCTCCCGTTTTATATATTGTCACAATGTTAGAAGACAGAAAAGCAGAACTAACGTAAAAGAAATAATAGCAGATGTGCTAAAAATAAAAGGTGAAAATTGCTATGATTTCTTTCTTAGTTGTGCAAAGTTCTTAGTTAAGATAATGGCTCAGCTGGATGAAGATACATCAAACAAGCCCACTTAGGCCAAGGAAAAGAATCAGGAGAATGAACAGGAGGCAGAATAACCTATTTGGACTCTCAGCCAGAAATAGACTGCAGAGAGCTTAGAAAAGGCAGCCAAGAGGACCAAAACAGGACCTTGAGAAACATGAAATACAAAGAGGGTAAAAGTTTCCAGAAAAGTAGAAGACTAGTTTTCTAGAACTCAAGGAAGACGTGGGTTTCCAAAAAGGATGTGCTACACAGTAATTTCTATTATACATTGGTTAAAAAGTAAAACACTAAACCAGGGAATTAGTGAACTATAGCTTACAGAAAACCAGCCAGCTGTCCATTTTTCTAAATAAAATTTTTTATTAGAATACATCCACATAAGTTTATTTATGTTGCCCATAGCTGCTTTAACCCCAGGAAGGGTCAAGTAGTTTCAGTAGAGATGATACAGCTCACATACCTAGATAATTTCTTTCTACTTCTTTAGAAAATTCCCAACCCTTTCCTTAAACTATGAGTTCCCTATTCTATCAGTTATTTGGTAAGATCTGGCATATTAGGCAAGATATCTACTAATTAATAAATAACAAGATACCATTAAATTTAGATGATTTAGTGACCTTTAAAAAGGCAATTTATGAAGAGGGTTTAGATTCAGGATCAGTCATAAAGGAGGCAATAAAGAACAAAATAGAATAAAATTTGCAGAAATGGAAGCTAGTTATCTGTGACCAGAAGCCAAAGAGAAAATGAGTGATAGTACAGAAATGTTCTAAGTATGAGAAAACTAAAGCTCTCACTTTTGGACCATTTGATCTCACACCTGAGAGTAGCTGTAAAACAAATGATAGTACTTGGAATTATCTATATAGAAAAAGTAACTGGAAGTGAAAAAGGATTAAATGGGTAACTAAGCAGGGGGAAAGCATCTTAAATTTTAAATTGAAGAGTATAAGCAAGCATGCTAGTGAAATAATTATATATATATATATACATATATAAAGACATGAATGTGTTTATGCTATTCACACATGGAAAATTTGAGTGGGGAAGTGGGCCTATGAGCCACTGTGATCTATAAGTCTGATTTTAATTTACTGCAATAATGACCTAAAACCAAAAGTAACGCTGCATAAAATCAATACTCAAGTACATGTATACTATTTAAATTTGCTGGTTCATAGAAAAAAATAGCTAATTACAAATATAATTGACACTAGATATAAAAAAGACTTTTTCTTGACAAGTATTTGGAATCTACTTCTACCCCTAGAAATGATGAGTCAATAAAATAATTTGTTTTCCCTTTAGAAAAAGAATTATGAGCCAAAAACAGGATGATTAGAAGACATGGAAAGCACCAAACAGATTTCCTATAATCTTCAAGCATTTTCTCACATTCATATTTCTGACCCATTGGGAGAAAAAGGTGGAGATCAAACCAAGGCTAGCAATAATATAATTTCTTTGTGGGAAGGGGAAATACCCAGCAGTACTAGGAGGCTATGCCTTCCTCTAAGCTCAAGGGTCACTCCTCATGGTGGTCAGGATCATTTTACACAGAGACATCCATGTGTATTATTATTATATTATATTTCAAGGAAGCAGACTTCCTTATAATAACTTAGTTATAAGCCCTGTGAGACTCTATAAAAATGAGAAGTGAACAGAGAATTGACCAAGAAATGTCAAAGTGAAAAAAAATAAATGTATAGTAATACTAGAAGTAAAGTTTGAGTCAAACATGGACTTAAAGAAGAAACAGCTGTGGGAATTGACATTGTTGTCATTCAAAAGACTCAATATAGAATAGGGGAAGACCTACATTTAACATATATGTGAAAAGTTATTGTATGAAAATAATCAAATCCCAATGATAGCAAAAGACTGAATTAAAAGATTTCTGAGATGTCAGGGAGATTGCCCAAAGGGCTAGAGCATTTGCTTGGCATCCATGAAATCTTGGTCTCTTTCCTCAGCAATACAAGGCCCCTGAAGCACAACCAGGAATGCCCTCAGTGGTCCCCAGACCCACCATCCTCAGCAGCATAATGTACTGGGCTTGGCTATGACCACAATGACTCCCAGGCCTCCAAGCAGGGAAGGACCCACTGCCTATGAAAGAGTTTATTGCATTATCATAAATATTGATAGAAATAATTACGTCTGAAATGGATTCCAACTTAAAAAGTAATATAACAATTTGACAAGGCATAAATGATGTCTATTGTACCACAATTTGTGTAACAAGAATGTAAAGTACTATTCAAAACACTTCTAGGTAAGTTTTATTATAAAGACATAAAGCACTGTAATCCTCAAGGTTTCCAATGTTTTAAATTACTGTATTTTTTTTTGTACCATAAGCTGCACCTTCCCCCAACCCCCCCAAAAAAGTGCATCTTATGGAAAGAATGCTGCCTGGAGCTGAAGCCTGAGTTCAGGGGAGGAGAGCATCTACAAACTATGTGTATTTTATGGTCAGGTGGGTCTTATAGAGCAAAAAATACAGTAGGTTAAATATGAAATCAACATGTTTTCTACTGCTTTTAAATTTTCTTATGCATTACTATATGTCATAACCATACATTTATAATAGTTTTATTTGGGGGGGGGAGAATGGTTTTATTTTATTTTTTGGTGATAGAAATTCTTTAAGGCCATGGCACAGTAGTAATCCCACTGATTATAATGATTGTTTTGCTCTGTCGTTTTTATAGTCTTACTCTCCCGTTCCAAGAGCTTTCTGCCAGCATCTTCTTTATTTGGCTTCTAAGTTAGGATACCATTGAGCTTTTCCTATTACCTCACTTAGAGTTCTTGTCGCTCTACTCATCTCAGTATTAAAGGACCTAAGAGCTCAGTCCTTATAGTTAGTATGTTTTCTCTATACTGTTAACCCTAGAGTTTCATTCAATCCTGTGGCTTAAATGGTCATCTATATGTCAGAAACGGTCAGAAACTCTTACTCCTGAAGCTTCATCCCATATCTCTTGTCTGAACTCCAGGCTTTCATACCCAGCAGATGGTTTAATAACTCTAGTAGACATCTATTAGATACAATAAGGTATCTAGCTATTAGATATCCTAAACAAATATCCTGCCCCTTGCTTCTCTTCAAAAATCTACCCACAATACAAATATTTCATCTCAGTTACTTCCTTCCAGTTCTTCCTGCCAATTACTTCCTGCCAATTACTTTCTGGTTTTGAACTGACATAAGTGCTTCTGGTGAATACTGGGCTACATTGCTCTCCATGTATATTAAGACATACTTGTCTATATCAAGGATAATAAATTGGTGGCCAAACACTAGGGAGGAGTAGAAATTGATTTAGTTTGGATATGTTTCCTATCATTGTCATAAGTAAAAGAAAATTTATCCTCCAGCAACCAATCCATAGACTTGTATTTACCGTATTTATTCGAGTATGACGTGCAAATTTTTCTACCAAAAAAAGAAATCAAAGTTTGGGTGTGCGTTATAAACGAGGGCTGGGGTAGGGTGGCAGTGGTCGCCAGTCCAATGAGGGTGCAGGCGAATTGTGAGTTTGCACTGCACCTTTTCTGGGCTGCAGCCGCGCACTGTACTTGAGGGTGGAGAAATAAAAACCTCAAGAAACCTGGCCTATCTCTCGTGATATCCTGGGTTAAAACATCAGGGGAAGACATCCCAAAAGAAATGATCACCAAGAATTTTTTGAAAACAGGCATCAGCAATCAAATGGATGGCACAGAAGACGACCTGCTGTGGAATTCAGACTCAGAAGAAAGCGAAGAAACTGGAGAAACAGATGTTCCTGCCAGCTGGGACACTGATGAAAAATTAACTCGAGAAGAATGGGAGCAACTCTTTAGTGTAGCTGATGATGAATCTGACTTGGAAGCATTTTAAATAAACATTGTTACCGGTAATTTTATTTTGGTATTGTGTTTATACCAGTTTACGTTGTCAATAAATGATTTTTATCATGGCCACACGTGTTCAACAACATTTTTTTGTCAATTACAATGCTTGGTGTGAAACAAAATTTTATACTGATTTTTAATCAAAAATTATGGGTGTGCCTTATACAGGGGTGCACATTATACTTGAATAAATACAGTATGTATGTTTTCTAGATTTATGACTTATTCTAATAGAAATTCTCAATAGCTAAGCAGTGAAATATAGCTCAATATAGTTCTTAGAGTCAATCTTAACTATATTCTATCTTCTGTATTCTTTGCTAAAGTCCTATTGGCTACAAAATATCTCTTACATGATACTTATCTTTACCTTAACTGATAATACTCTGATCCATATATGTCTTTGTTTGCCTGGGTTGCTGTAATATATTTGTTTTTTGGGGGGCCAAACCCAGTGAAGCTCAGGGGTTTCTCCTGGCTCTACACTCAAAAATTGCACCTGGTTTGGGGGACCAAAAGGAATGCCAGGGGATCAAACCGCAGTTCGCTCTAGGTCAACCACGTGCAAGGCAAATGCCCTACCGCCCTACCGCTGCATCACCACTCCAGCTGTGATCAATTAATCTCCCTCTTAATCTATTTGCAACCTAAAAACTAGTTGTCCTTTAAAAAACATCTACTAATCGTGCCACTCCTCTACTCAAAATCCTCATATTTCTTACCTATTTCTTTTATAAAAAATATCAACATTTTCAAAAAAAAAACAGTAAGTCCTACATAATCTGATCCCTTATTAATTTTGGGGGGGTTGGGCCACACCCATTTATGCTCAGGAGTTACTCCTCGCTATGCACTTATAAATTACTCCTGGCTTGGGGGGACCATATGGGACGCTGGGAAATCAAACTGCGGTCCATTCTAGGCTAACACACGCAAGGCAGGTGCATTAGGGTTTGTACCACTACTCCAGCCACTTACTTTTTAGCTTTAATTCCTACACCCTTTTTCCTCACTCACTTGATTCAGCCACTTGCTTGATTTCTTCATTTAGACCAGTGTTACTTAGGTGCTCAGGACATGCTATCCTTAGAACCTCAGCATTCAATATTCCCTCTTGCTGGAAACTCTTCTTCTTGATATAGACACTAATTTCCTTGACTTCAAGTACTTTCTTAATATCACCCTTTCCTGTGAGGCATACCTCTGATCAATGCCACCACCATCAGTCTCCAAACATTCTTATTACCCTAAATTTGCTATTTGCCTATTGCACTCATAGAGTCCATTGTACAATTTACTCTATTGTAATTGTTACTTTATTTAATTCTGTTCCTCTATTAGCAATATTTACCTTCTAATGTCAACTCCATGAAGCCAATGACATTTTGTCTTATTTACTGAGAAAAGTTATAAGAACCTAGTGAGAGTATCTGACAGGTACTAGGTATTCAATAATTATAAGGTAAATAAATTATATTGAAAAGTTTAGACTGGAACAATAGTACAGCAGGTACAACAGCACTTGCCTTGTATGTAGGATTCTATCCCCAGCATCCCATACCATATGATCGCCCAAAGATCCCCACCAGGAGTAATTTCTGAGTGCAAATCAAGGAGTAACCCCTGAGCATTGTTGGGTGTGGGCCCCCACCTTAAAGAAGGGGCCTGAGCAATATTACAGTGGGTACTTGCCTTGCTTCTAGCAGATTCAATCTAACCCCAACATCCCATATGGTCCCCTGAGCACCACCAGGAGTAATTACTGAGTGAAGAGGCAGGAATAACCCCTGAGTATTGTCATATGTGATCCCAAAACAAGGTTTCAAGTTACTTGTTATTAGACTGGACCTAAATAATCTTTGGATTTCTAATAACTCTAAAAATCTAAAATGTAGCTATATATTAGTTTTTGTTTTGTTTTGTTTTGTTTTGTGTTTTTTTTTGTTTTTTGGGTCACACCCAGCAGCGCTCAGGGGTTACTCCTGGCTCTATGCTCAGAAATCGCTCCTGGCAGGCTCAGGAGACCATATGGGATGCCGGAATTTGAAATACCATCCTTCTGCATGCAAGGTAAATGCCCTATCTCCATGCTATCTCTTAGGCCCCTATATATTAGTTTTAATAAAAATTATTTCCTATTTCAACAGTGTTAAAAATAAAATAGATCACATATGGTAAGAGCATACTTTTCCAATTCTGGCACAGCATCCTCTTGTTTTCGAAAATGATTTTGAACTGACGTGAGTGCTTCTGGTGAGTACTGGGCAGCATTGCTCTCCATGTATTTTAAGACATACTCATCTGTATCGAGGATAATGAACCGGTGGCCAAACACTAGGGAGAGGTAGAAATTAATTTAGCTTGGCTTTGTTTCCAATGATTCAGTCATAAGTAAAATAAAATTTATCTTCCAGCAACAAATCTAGAAACATGTATTTATGATTTTTTTTCTAATAAACATTCTCAATAGGTAAGCAGTGAAATATAGCTCAATAAACTAGAACGTGTATTTTACATAGAGGAGTCTAGGTTGATCCCTAGCACTCTCAAAAGCCCCTAGAGCAACTCCTGAGCATCAGCGTGAGAGTAGCCCCTGAGCACTGCCAGGTATGACCTCTGAACAATTTTTTTAAATAATGGGCCGGAGAGATAGCACACCTGCGTTTGCCTTGCAAGCAGCCAATCCAGGACCAAAGGTGGTTGGTTCAAATCCTGGTGTCCCATATGGTCCCCCTTGTCTGCCAGGAGCTATTTCTGAGCAGACAGCCAGGAGTAACCCCTGAGCACCACCGGGTGTGGCCCAAAAACCAAAAATCAATCAATCAATCTGAGGCTGGAGATAGTGCAGCAGGTAAGAAACTTGACTGTGTTCAATCTCTGGCATCCCATATGGTTCCCTGAGCTTGCCAGTTGTGACTCTTGAGCAGAGCCAGGAATGAGCCCTGAATACTGATGGATGTAGCTCCAAAACAAATAAAAATAAATAAATCTGTCATCTTCTCAGTGCTTTTCCAAAAAGGAAAAACCATTATGAGTTTAACTGATAAGACTTGATATCACATAAATGCAAATGCTATCTTTATCTTAGCTGGAATAGGTAAGCACCTACTTATCTGCAATCTTTCCCACCCACTCTTAGAAAAGTTAACCAAATTAAATTCTTTGAGTTTGTTTGTTTCTGGGCAACACCTAGTGATGCTCAAGGGTTTACTCCTGGTTCTGTGCTCAGGGATTACTACTGGTGGGTTCAGAGGACCATATGGAGTGTTGGGTTTGAACCTGAGTTGGCAGCATGCAAGGCAAATTACCTACCAGCTGTACTATTGCTCTAATCCCTGAACTAAATTTAAGAAAGATATTGTGCCCTTTAATTGTATTTAAACACCATGGTTACAAACCTGTTCATACTCAGTATTATTCCACAGATAAAAATTGTTCATGATTGAGTTACAGTCATACAATGTATAAAACTTTCAGCAGTGCACATTTCCCACCACCAATATCCCAGTTTCCCTCTCACCCTTCATGATGCCCTCTTCCCTCCCACCTACCCTCCCCTGCCTGCCTCAGGGATAGGCATTTTACTTTTCTCTCTCATTTCTTTTCGGCACTGTGTGGTTTGCACTAGTGTTAATGAAGGGGTGCCATGTATGTCACTTTATCCCCATTCATCGCAACATTTGCTTCATTTGTGAGCAGAAAAGTATAAATTGATTGAACTGACCTTCAATCACAGCACCAATGAAGAAGTCACTGGGACTGTAGTAGACAGGGTCTTCCACTGAAGACAATGGTTTAGCAATTTTAGTTCTTCCAAGGTATTTGCCCCCCAGGATACCAGAATTTCGAACAGGAGGCTCAAAGATGCTGATCATGTCAGTGGCAAGAAAGTAAGAGAAGATAAATCGACGATTTTTGTCTTCTGGATTGGGGGATTCCTAAAAAGGGGAACAAAAGGAAATATTCTGAAGGCTTGTGATATAGATATAGATAGTGTGAACTTCAATGCCTTAGGGACTAGATATATTATATAAACTCAATTTATTAAAATATAATATAAATAGAAATATCATATGGGATTGGAGTGATTGTACAGCGGGTACATTTACCTTGCACATGACTGACTCAGGTTCAGTCCCTATATCCCAACATAGAGTAATTTCTGAGTACAGAATCAGGGACAACCCCTTAGTAATACTAGGTATGGCCCCCAAACAAAACAAAACAAAACAAAACAAAAGTAGAATAGCAGTGTGGGAACTTTGATAACCTGAAAAGGACATCTTTCTTCTAAGCTGAACTCCAGTGTGGTGTCATGTGGGAAGTCATGCCATATTGATTAATTTTCCAATTGTTCATGAGAAGATAGAAATTTGATTTCCTATATAAAACCTCTGATTCTGACTCCTTCCCTTTTAAAGTAGTCTGTAGGCCAAACAAACACATCTGAATGAGGGTTATCTTCTGCCATATATTTTCCTCAGAGACTGCCAGTATGAGACCTTTTAACTGAGCTTATATTCTACTTTGTTGACAATTAAATCATTATACAAGATGTGGGTCTTTAACAAATCTATTCATGCATATTTATTTATTTTATTCTGTTTTGGGAACACACCAATGCTTATTCCTGGCTCTGGACTCAAGAATTATTCTTGGCAGTGTTCAGGGGACAGTATGGGATGCTGGGAATAAGATCAGGATCAGCTATGTGCAAAGCAAGTACTACACCCATGGTACTATATTACTCTGGCCCCTATGTAAAATTTTTTAAAGAAAATTTAAAAAGAAAGGACCTGTAATTGTAATATATAACCATGTTTTATAAGAACTAGAAATGATTCTGAGAAATTTCCTGCAGTTAAGACTTTTCCTAAATTAAGTCATGGAAAACAGTCATATTATTCTTAAGAAATAAAATCCAGATTAAAGAAGCCTAAATACAGATACAAATATTCTTGAATAAAATCTTATATCACAACTTCAGCACATATTCAGACCATAAATATACTTGTGGCATAATTTCTTGTTGATTACATAAAATTTATCAGGCCTCTGTTTAGAATAATAATTTCCTCATTAGCATTCTCTATAGTCTTTAAACTTTTCAAATTGGAAACTCCTATAATAATAACAAATTCTAGCACATACTCACAATAATTAATAAAAATAACACCACTTCTATGTTTTACTATTTTTAAACCTCAAAAATACCTTAAACCTCAAAAAAGTTTTGAGTAGTGCTACAGAACAAAGGTAGACAGAGCCAGGTGAGAAGAGCAAATTTACCTAACAGGAAAAACATTTAATTATTTTACTTTTGGAGAGAGTGCACCCCAAGCAAAGAGAAGCACCAGACAATGGGAGGTATCTTCCAGGCACCCAAGCTGAGAACTACACAGCAACACAAGTACCAAGAAACTGAGGCAGATAGAAAGACTGGCAGCAGGGTCCTCTATGTAATTCAGAAGAATCATTTCACCCAAGGTGAGTGTGTCCCAAAAAGAACATGAATGTTCCACTTTATTCCCTGGCCATGCAGTTCTTCTAGACAATGAATAGTACTGCAAGATTAAAATTACAACCACACTGCAAAGGTCACAATAAGAAAGCAACTCAGGACCCCATCACACTTAGTGAATGAATATGATAGTTTTGAAGACCTAAATAGTAGCCTACCTTTATAGACTAATAAAAACTTTAGAGAGGAAATGTTGAGTATATTCAAGGAACGCAAAGAAACCATGGAACAGATAGCCAATAAGACTCGAGAAAATATAAGAGTAGAAATGAAGTATCTTCAAACAAAAATGACAAAACTGAAAAATTTGGTAGGAGGAATAAAAAAGTCACTGTAAGCCAAATCAGCAGAGTAAAATCTGCTGAGGACAAAATCAGTGAGCTTGAAGATGAGCTGTGTAATACCTCCAGGCAACAGCAAAAGACGGAAGAGTCTTAAACTAAAGTAGAAAAACTCCTCAAAATAAATTAAAACAATAGAATTTGGGGATAAATTCAACAGAAATAACATAAAAATCATTAGTGTCCTAGAGAGCCAGGAAGAAAGTGCCTTTGGATAAGCAACAGTCAAAGATTTCATTGCTGAGAAGTTCCCAGAGCTTAAGAGTGCATGAATCCATATCCTGAATTTTTTGAATAAAGAGTATCAGCTAAAAGATACCCAAAGAAAAACACCTCATCATGTTCTAGTCACAAAGATGAAAACTCAAGAGATAGAATACTAAAAGCAGCAAGATCAAAAAAGAAAAATATATGTAAAGGGGCACTCTTAAGATTTAAATAATATTTATCACAAGCAACGTTTAGGGCCCAAGGGCAGTAGTGTGATTTAGTAAAAAAAAAAAAAAAATCAACAAAATGAGACGAGTACCTCACTGAAAAAGCTTCACCCAGCTAGTCACTCTCATTCAGGTTTTAAGGAAAGATACAGAGCTTCACAGATAAGCAAGGCTCACAAACTATACAGAATCAAACCATCTTTAAAAGAAGAACTGAAGAAAGACAACTCCACAAGCACACCAAACTTCTACAAAAAGATGGCACAGAATTCCATGACAATAATCTCTCTAATGTCAATGAATTAAAGGGACCAATTAAGAGACACAGAATGGCAAAATTGATCAGAAAAATGAATCCAACATCTTGCTTCCTGCAAGAAACACAGTTGAATAGCCAGTACGAACACCGTTTCAAAGTCAAACTCTTTTAAAAAAAAAAAACTTTTAAAAAAGCTGGGTGGCTGGTCTCCAGGCCTTCCCTGGGTGCCAGCCCAGGTGGCCAGAAAAGGTGGGTGTTGGGTGGTCCCTCCTGGAGGGGTCCCAAGCTTTTCCCGCCCTTCCCCCAGCACTAGGATGGGAAGGGCACAGGGTGGAGGGCAGGCAGATCCTGGCTTTCGGTTCTCTACCGAATCCTTTCTTGATCTGGAGGCTAGCTCTAGCCGGCATGAGGTTTGGGGAGACCCCATGTCGAAGGCCTTCTCCCTAGCTTGGTGGTGCGGGGAGCCTTGATAGGCCCCCGGCCATCCCCTCTTCTGCTCCCCGGCCTCCAAGTCTTCCCTGGGTGCCAGCCCAGGCGGCCAGAAATGGGTCCTAACTTGGGGTGTGCTGAGATTTGCTCGGTTGCACTAAGGTAGTCACTGGCAATTTCTTACCAGTCTACATATTCAAAATTGCTCGGGGTCGCACACACAGTATATATTAATAGTATTCCCTATTAACTTATGTTTTGTGTATGCAGAATGTCCATTTTGTATTCTGCCCTTTTGCACAACCCTACAAAGCTCATTTTTTCTCCTTAACTCTCTCACCCCCAACCATCAGTACCCCACATTTACTCTTTTTAACTTCAGTACTGCACAGTCCTAATCACAGACCAAAGTCGTGCAGTGGATTTAACAACCCCCAACTATTTCAAAAGACATAAAATGGACACATATGTCTTTTGAATATTTTATGTGTATTTTCTTTGCAACTATAACTCTTACTAAATATTCTCTTATATGGTGAAGATTTTACCCACTTTTTATCTTTTCTTCTCTTTGTGAGCTGTTCAATAAGGAATTTTGGTGAAAGAGTCCCTCAGTTTTAAGGCTTATGATTGAACCATGTCATGGGGATTGTTGGACTTGTTCTTACAGCCCCCATATGCGCCAATAACACCATGTGGCATTGTTCCTTGTTTGCATAGGCATATTAAAATGGGAAAATACTATATACATACAAATAAATTCTTATCTAATAGAGATTGGAACACACAAATCTTGTAGTGCAATGGGACCTTACACCTTAACATTGATATAATGACCTGGCACAGGCCTTAGAAGAATGAGCATTCTCCATTCACGCCTGAACCAGGGAAGCTATCTACAAAACATCCAAGGTTTTTTATAATAACACCTGGAAGCAATCCTCTACCAGGGAAGACCCTACCGCTGCTCTGACATCGACCTGCTCAAAAGAGACTTCCCTTAACACTAAGAAGACTTGGCAACAAGACCTGCTTACAGGACAGGGCTCTCTGCATTGCCCTTTAATTGTGAGGTGAAACTAGAGGATGCTCTGCACCATCCTGACTGCAATGTAGGATATGCAGATTCCAGCATCTTTAATACAGAAACATGATACCAACAACAGAGACTGTGTGAAAAATAAAAGTGTATTGGCACTACAGACAATGACCTGGATTGGACAAACTAGTTTGCCTGGAGCCTAGAGTTGGTCTTATGCCAGGAAACTTAAGGGGTAGGGTCTCCTTGTATTTAGGCCAAAGCTTTTCCGTTCCATGTCCCTCATATTTTGGTGGGCCTATGCAAACAATAATTGCCACTCTAACACCGTTTTTACTGTGCTCCTTTGACTCTAATCCTTAAGAAAAACAACCCACTTAAACTTTTGAGGTTAACTTAAACTAATATGCATGTGCATGGAAATGTAAAAAAGTACTATGTCTTCAATGTTTAAGGAGTTACATAAATTTTATGGCTTTAGATTGCTTTGTGTGCTGCTAAGAAATATTATGTATTACAATCTGGGGACTTGAGGAACAAAGTAATTGTACATGGTTTTCTGTTTTATTTTTCTTAATGTTCTTTGGCTGAAAGTTCAAAGTTAAGATATCAAAAAAAAAAAAAAAAAAAGCTGGGTGGCCATAAACTTCCAGATGGCATAAACTTCCAGCTTAAAGAGGTTCTAAAAGAGAGAGGGTCATTTCTAATTAATCAAAGAACATTTTGCTTTTGGGGCCAGGGCTGCGGAGTCAGAGTTGGAAGTACCAAAATGCTGAGAAGTCAGATTCAGAGCATTTATCTGTCAGCCCTTTATCTACCTGCTCCACAGCCCTGTTATCTATTGACTCCACAATAGCCCTGTTTGGGGACACACCTGGATGTAACACTCCTGACCCTGTGCAGGCCTCATTCCTGGCAGTGTCCAAAATGTTATGACATGAGGTGTTGTGTATCAATTCAGGGAAGGTTGTCTAGAAGACAAACACCTTACCCCTGTAATTTTAATTAAATTAAATGAAAATTTTAATTTCTCCAGCCCCAAGATTTTTAAACACTGTTTAAATTTCATTATTTATGATTGATCTGTTCAGATTTTCTATTTTCTACTTTCTCCTGATTCAGTCTTTTTGTCTGTTTGCTTTTGGTCCACACCCAGTTGACACTCAGGGGTTACTCCTAGCTGTGCACTCAAAATCGCTCCTGGCTTGGGGGACCACATGAGGACCATATGGGATGCCAGGGAATCAAACCGCAGTCTGTCCTAGGTTAGCGTATAGCAAGGCAAATGTCCTACCACTTGTGCCACTGCTCTGGCCCCTCCTGAATCAGTCTTGAGAGGTTAAAATAGCCTTAATTATAAAATTCAGTCTTGATTATAAAAATACACCTTCCTTGTAAAGTAAAATTCATGATTTGTGAGATCACCCCATGCACCATATTTCTAACCCCCACACTGACAGGTGTGAGGAAACCCATCATATAAGGGGCTAACATCTAAGATTATTCAAGGTACTGACAGAACCTAACAAAAACAAATAGCTAACCCCATCAAAAATTGGAGAGAAGAAATGAAAAGACAATTCCCCAAAGAAGAAATAAAGATGACCAAAAAGCACATGAAAAATGCTCCACATCACTAATAATCAGGAAGCTGCAAATCAAACAATGAGGTACCAAGCCAGAGACGGGCACACATCACAAAGAACAAGAACTATCAGGGGTGGCACAAGTGAAATGAGTCAGAGGAAGAGAGATAGACACAGAATAGTCTCACTCATCTGTAGGATTTAAGAAAAATAAAAGATAGTATGGTAGTAATACTCAGAGACAACAAAAATGAGGTTTCAAAGGTCCAGCCCATTACATGAAGCTTACCACAAAGATTGATGAGTACAGTTAGAGAAATAAATACACCAACAGCTATCATGATAATGGTAGTGAGAAAATAGAATGCCTGTCTCAAATACAGGCAGGGGGTTGTGGAGGAGAGAGACCAGGGCACTGGTGGTGGGAAGGTTGCACTGATAAAGGGGTATGCTCTTTTTTATAACTGAAACCCAACTACAAACATGTTTGTAATCATGGCGCTTAAATAAAGATATTAATTTAAAAAAAAAGCAGCAAGGTAGCAGCAAATGATTAATAAGCCAAGCTAGCCAAGAAAAGATGCTCAGGCATCTGTGGCTTTTCACCTGCGGTCTTTGCCTGAACCCAGAAGCCAGAACTGCCACTTTCTTTATTAAACCAATAAGCATCCCACCAGGCAGGACAAGGTGGAGTAAGATCCAGGTGGGCTTTTATGTATCAAAGGAAGTGGTTACAGGAAAGAGGAAGAACACCTTCGTTTGGTGTTTATAGCTAGGTGTCATCTTACACTCCTCTTCTGGGTTCTCCAGTTTAGTGGAATAAAGTTGTTTATAGTAGCCTTTTATTCTCTTTTGTGTTATGCAGCATCTGTTGTAATTTATCTTTTTTTTTTATCTCTGATACAATTTAGCTCAATTTGTTTGTTTCTTCATGAATCTAGCTTAAAGTTTGTCATTCTTATTTGCTTTATCTGATAACCATCAGATGTGGCCCAAAACCAAAAACAATAACTACAACAAAAAACAAAGGATCTAAGAAGATAAGTCTAAAGAGCTGGAGCCAGGTGTGGCCCAACCCCGCCAAAATATTTAATAATTAAATACATCAAACCATATATTACAAGTAACAATGCACATTAGTAAAATATAATCTCCACCCCTCAGGGAAATCATGGTATACTATAAAGGCACCATTACACAATAATCAAAGCATACTAGGTTTAGAATTGTTTAATAAAAAATGAAATTCTGGGGCCGGAGAGATAGCATAGAGGTAAGGCATATGGTCCCTTTAGTGCCAGGAGTGATTTCTGAGCATAGAGCTAGGAGTAACCCCTGAGCACTGCTGGGTGTGACCCAAAAATAAAAAAAATAAAAAAAGAAAAGAAATTCTGCCATAATTTTTAGGTCAGAGGGAAGGGGTTAATTATATCTATAAAATATTAGAGGAAATAGAATTTACTGTCCAAAATGTCTCAACCCTCAAATCTGAGCTGCCGTTCTATAGCTCTCAGGCAAAATGGATAAGATAAACAAAATGTAGAATGTAAAATTATCCTCACCAGTGCAGCCAAATAACGAAGCACCTTGTTATCATTCAGCAACATTTTCATGGAGTCTTTTTTGGGAGCTTTTGGAACAAGAACAAAGCAATTCTGAGCAGAGTCTTCAATTAATCCATAACCATTATAAGGAGGTAATTCCTGAAATAAAATAAGTGTGTAGTAAAAGAGACACTATTTGTGTTGAAATTAACCTTGAGAAAAAACAAATCTAAAAAAATGTACTAAAAAACAGTTTCTACATACACAAGTATGGTCAAAATAAAGACAATACTGAATATTCACTTCCAGCCCCTATTTTTTCCCATTAGTGAGTTAAGCTGTTGCCAGCTCCACTCCATCCAAGTGGTATCATTTCCAATTGAATTCTACAGCCAGTGCTAACTGCATGAGTGGTAACTCTAGTGAGATCTAAACTGATCTCATGTAAATCATGCTTTCCAAATATTACTGTTCAGGGGCTGGAGCAATAGCCCAATAGTAGGGCATTTGCCTTAAATGTGGCCAACCCTGGACTGACCCCCATTGGATTGATTCCCGGCATCCCTTATGGTCCCCCTGAGCCTGCCAGGAGTGATTTCTGAGCACAGAGCCAAGAGTAACCCCCACTGAGTGTGACCCAAAAAAACCAACCAAACAAAAAATATTAACGTTCACACATCTCTCAAACCTAGTAGCTATAGTGTTCTTTCAAAAACTAGTGAATGAGATTATGGGAATTGCTCATCTACTTCCCAGGACTCTAGTTAAGGTAGATGAACAGCAGACCCAGTCAATAATGACCTAATTTGCCCCAGGTGTAACGCCACAGATCAAAGAACATAAGAATTGATATGTAAAGGAGTATATTGTCTGAGCATGAATGATAGTCATTTTGAGCTACTGAGGAAATAAAGCAGAAATGCAGTCATGGCATCTAACCTTGATTTGCATCTTCATTAACAAACAATGAGAGCAACCTGGTTGGGGGTGAGGGTGCAGACTGAGGGATTTTGAAACGGTTCTTTGAGTGCTTTCCTCTGAAATTCTTCTGCATGTTTCAACAGACATCTCTACTGGTTTTACTCAAAATATTCTTCATTTCCTCAGATTGGAAAGGAAGCCCTTTCCTAAATATCAGCCATGTGTTAGGATCCTGGCACCTTGCTTTTGATTTCCAAGCAGTAGGTTGGGACCTTTTCTAATAGATAAATCATTCCTCTGATAGACTTTATCATTTCTGATACGCTTGCTCATGATCCACTTACCAGAGATCTTACCAGACTTTTTCTTTTTTTTTTTTTAATTTAGAATTTTGTTGTTTGGTTCAAAGTGACAATACAATGCATAGAGCAACATCTTTATCAAAAGATTAATACACTACACTAAGATCTAGTACTGTACTGCATTACCTGTTTGATAGGAGGTGGTTCTTTCTTGCTCACATCAATACGTGGCAAATCAGGAAATCCAAGCTGTTCTTTGTAATACTGTCGAGTAAATGCATCGCAGTCATAAATAAAAAAAGTTCTGCCAAGGATAGTGACTGGTTTCCCAACAATGAAGTCTTTGGCAGTATACCATTCCAATACTTCTTGATCAGAGATTTCCAGCACACACTGAGGAAAGTTCTCTGACATAAGATAACAAGAGAAAAGAAAAAGGAATGAAGATGGAAAGAAAGCAAACTTCCCAGCAGATAAAATATAAGGCTCTGCATTTCTATTTGTCAACAGGATGCATAAATAATATCCCAGATGGTTTCTGTAAAGTTTCTTTTCCATATTCAATTCAAATTACACAGGTCACTAATCTTAACAGAGTTAAAGCTTAGAAATTACAGGGAGAAAGTATTATGTCCTGTAGATTAATAACTAGGAGGAATCCATGTCATTGAATTCAACTTTCCAGCCATTTATGTATACATCCAACAAATTAGTGATCATTTGTCTCATTGCATTAGGTACACTGATAAACATGAACTCATAATGAACAATATAATACCACACATTATGCTCTGGTCAACAGATATCAAACAAGTACATCGTTTCACTTCTGCTCATGCTATTAGGAGAGTCCTAGATAGTGTTAGGTAACAGTAATTTGTTCATTTGGGAAATCAACAGATTTTCCAGTATATAATCAACTTGTATTTATGGAATAAATATAATTTTCACTGTTTTCTGAGAATTAAAAGATTTAAGGATTGCATATCAACATAGCATGACCACCTTGGAAACCATAAATTCTTTTTTATTCTGATAAAGTTACGCATTGTATATAGTACCACAGAAATAGGTCCAGAACTCTGATCACAGCAAATATAAAAGTGGCCTGGCCTGGTATTCTTATAAATGACAAGTGCTAAAATGAAAAATTAGCAAAGAAGCTAACATCCTATTACAGCAGACACAAAAGCTGGACCCCAAGTCTTGAAAGATGGGTTGTTTTTTCCAAATCACTTCTTTTCAGTTTTGTTTTGTTTTGTCATTTGTGGGGACCACACCTGGCTGTGCATATCACTGGCTTCTAACTTAGGGATCACTCCTGGAAGTGTTTGGGGTGCATATGTAGTGTTAACGAGCATTGTTCACATACAAGATAAGACTACTAAGCCTGTACAGTCTCTCCAGCCCTTTTTCCAAACCACACTTTGAAAAGCATATATTTCAATATTCTTTCCCAGTGTCTAGGTCCCAACTTTGTGAGATCCCTAAGTTAACAAGATATGAAGGACAGTGAAAGATACATCATCTTATTAACTCTGAGTTAATAATAGAAAATAATATTCTAGGAGATCTGGCATGGAATACAATGTCCAAGCATTTTTGTCTCATCAATAATTGTCTTTTTCATATACTTTTTGTTTCATATTTTTTGTTTCATCAATTATCTTTTTCATATACTGCTAAGTCTTTTTAAAAATTATTTATTTAAGCACTGTGGCTACAGAAATGTTCATAGTTGGGCTTCAGTCATAGAGTATACAACCACCCTTCATCAGTGCAACTTTTCCACTACCAATGTCTCCCGTTTCCCTCCTCCACCCCCATTCCCTGTCTGTCTCTAAAGCAGGCATTCTGCCTCTGCCCTCATCTCTCTCATTGCCATAGTAGTTGTCAGTGCAGTTAGTACTCTAACTGGACTCAAGGCTCTTTTTGGCAAGCTTTATATCATGGGCAGGTCCTCCTGTCCCTCATCTCTATTGTCTCTGGACATTATTACCATATAGTCTTTTTTTTTCTTATATTCCACAGATGAGACTATTCTATATCTATTCCTTTCCCTCTGACTCATTTCACTCAGCATAATAGTCTCCATATCCATCGATAGGCAAATTTCATGACTTAATTTTTCCCGATGGCTGCATAGTATTCCATTGTGTATATGTACCAGTTTCTTTAGCCACTCATCTGTTTTTGGACACCTATGTTGTTTCCAGGTTCTGGCTATTGTAAATAGTGCTGTAATGAATATAGGTGTGCAGTGATTTTTAAATAACACTTTTCCAATTCTCCTTAGGTCAAATTTTTCTAAAAATTTGCTCACTTCACTTAATCTTTTAAATGTACTGATATAAAGTTGTTAATAGTATTCTCTTGGTTTTTTTTGGTTGTTGTTGTTGTTGTTGTTGTTGTTGTTCTGTTTTGTTTGGGGGCTTCACCTGGTGGTACTCAGGGATTATTCTTGGCTCTGCCCAGAGATCACATCTAGAAAGGCTTGGAGGATTTTGGAGTTCTGGGGATCAATTTATGGTCAGTCATGTGTAAGGTACGTGTTCTATCCATGATACTATATCTCTCTGGTCTTGGTAATATTCTCTTACTTTCTTTGTAATACTCATTAATTTTTAACTATGCCATTGCTTATATTTTTTAATATTGTCTGTGTCTTCCTTTTCTTAAAAGTTTATAAATTGTTTGTAATGTTATTAATACATAATAACAATTTTTTACATGACAAATCCTTTGTTTTGTTTTGTTTTTTGTGGTCACACCCAGCAGTGCTCAGGAATTACTTCTGTTTCTGCATTCAGGAGTTATTCAGGGAAGGCCCAGGACCCCTATGAGATTCCAGGGATCTAACCCAAGGTGGCAGCAAGTAAAGCAAACAACCCTACTGGCTGCACTATTCTTTCAGTTCACAACAAAGTCTTCCTTTTAGTTGTTTTTAATTTTATTGTTTTCACACTATTATTTTATATATTTTTTATTTAAACACCTGGATTACATACATGATTGTGTTTGGGTTTCAGTCATGTAAAGAACACCACCATCACCAGTGCAACATTCCCATCACCAATGTCCCAAATCTCCCTCCTCTCCACCGAACCCCCGCCTGTACTCTAGACAGGCTTTCTATTTCCCTCACACATTCTCATTATTAGGATAGTTCAAAATGTAGTTATTTCTCTAACTAAACTCATCACTCTTTGTGGTGAGCTTCATGAGGTGAGCTGTAACTTCCAGCCCTTCTCTCTTTTGTGTCTGAAAATTATTATTGCAAGAATGCCTTTCATTTTTCTTAAAACCCATAGATGAGCGAGACCATTCTGCGTTTTTCTCTCTCTCTCTGACTTATTTCACTCAGCATAATATATTCTATGTACATCCATGTATAGGTAAACTTCATGACTTCATATCTCCTGACAGCTGCATAATATTCCATTGTGTATATGTACCACAGTTTCTTTAGCCATTCATCTGTTGAAAGGTATCTTGATTGTTTCCAGAGTCTTGCTATGGTAAATAGTGCTGCAATGAATATAGGTGTAAGGAAGGGATTTTTGTATTGTATTTCTGTCACACTATTATTTTACTAATTCCTTCCTCTTTATTCATCTAGATTATTATTATTCATTTTCTAATTCTTTTGGGGAATGTGGGAGGATTTGAGACTAGCAGTGCTCAGAACTTCTGGCTCTATGCTCAGGGATCACTTCTAGCAAGCTTGGGGAACCATATGGGATGCTGGGGATCAAACCTGGGTAGGCCATGTGTAAGGCAAACACTCT